>NC_052677.1:12495432-12795432 GCF_016802725.1 Solenopsis invicta
TTTCTCAAATATCTGTGTTTTTATAGACCCAGAAGAGTTCTAACTTTTATCATAATAGATCGAATCGCTAAAGTGCAAGACGAAAGAGTAATATCAGTCAATGTTCGAAATTTTTGAGTAAAATTGTTTTTTTCCGAATTTCTCCAATATCTCTGTGTTCTGATAGCCCACAGAAGAGTTGTAACTTTTATCACGATGTATCGAATTTTTGATGTGAAAAAAGGAAGACATATATCAGTCAAATTTCAAAATTTTTGAGTAAAATTTTTTTTGTGAATTTCTTTAATATCTCTGTGTTCTGATAGCCCCGAGAAGAGTTCTAACTTTTATCATTATGGATCAAATCGTTAAAGTGAAAAACGAAAGAGTTATATCAATCAAAGTACGAAACTTTGAGTACAATTTTTTTTGCGAATTCCTCAAATATCTCTGCGTTTTGATAGCCCCCAGAAGAATTCTAACTTTTATCATAATGGATCGAATCGATAAAGTGAAAACCGAAAGACTTATATCAGTCAAAGTCGAAATTTTTGAGTAAAATTTTTTTTGCCATTTTCTCCAATATTTCTGAGTTCTCATAGCCCCAAGAAGAGTTCTAACATTTATCACGATGAATCGAACCGCTAAAGTGAAAAACGAAAGACTTATATCAAAGTTCGAAATTTTTGAGTAAAATTTTTTTTGCAATTTTCTCCAATATTTCTGTGTTCTGATAGCCCCCAGAATTGTTCTAACTTTTGTCACGATTAAACGAATCACTAAAGTGAAAAACTAAAGACTTATATCAGTCATAGTTCGAAATTTTTTAGTAAAATTTTTTTTTCGAATTTCTCCAATATTTCTGTGTTCTGATAGCCCCCAGAAGAGTTCTAACTTTTATCATGATGAATCAAATCGATAAAGTGAAAAACAAAAGACTTATATTAGTCAAAGTTCGAAATTTTTGAGTAAAATTTTTTTTTCCAATTTCTCCCATATTTCTTAGTTCTGATAGCCTCCAGAAGAGTTCTAACTTTTATCACGATGAATCGAATCACTAAAGTGAAAGACGAAAGACTTATATCAGTCAAAGTTCGAAATTTTTGATTAAAACTTATTTTGCGATTTTCTCCAATATTTCTGTGTTCTGATAGCCCCCAGAAGTATTTTAACTTTTATCACGATTTATCGAATCGCTAAAGTGAAAAACGAAAGACTTATATCAGTCCAAGTTCGAAATCGTTGAGTAAAATTTTTTTTGCCAATTTGTCCAATATTTCTGTGTTCTGATATCCCCCAGAAGAGTTCTAACTTTTATCTTGATGAATCGAATCGATAAAGTGAACTATGAAAGACTTATATCAGTCAAAGTTCGAAATTTTTGATTAAAATTTTTTTTGCGAATTTCTCCAATATTTCTGCGTTCTGATAGCCACCCGAAATGTTCTAACTTTTATGATAATGGATCGAATCGCTAAAGTGAAAAACGAAAGACTTATATCAGTCAAAGTTCGAAATTTTTGAGTAAAACTTTTTTTGCGAATTTCTCCAATATTTCTGAGTTCTGATACCCCCCAGAAGAGTTCTAACTTTTTTTTTTTTTTTTTAACATGGGGAAATCCTCATGGATACCCCTCCCTTCCGGGGCGAAGGGTGGCGGTTATGCCGGACTCTTACCGGCTAAAACCCCATGGTGGTCCACCTTCACATGGGCCATGGGGGGGCGCCCGCGATAGCTGCGGCATACTCCAACGGGCGCCCCCCCCTCCCCCGAGCCCCTTCCCTCACCCACTAGGGAGAGGATCGTCCTAACTGGAGACCGTTGCGGGACCACCACGCAACGGTCTCCCCTACAGATGAGCTGCGTGCAATGGGGTAGGGTGCCCCCGCACCCCATCATGCAGCTCCCAGCAGCCACGGGCTGGAGGGCCAGGCTGATTCGCCCGTGCCTCCCTCCAGCCTGTGACTGTTATTGGTGGAGAGGGTTATAAAACCCGGCAAAGGCCCGAGCCCTTCTCCCCGGTCTTTTCCTTCTGCAGGAGTCGGCGTTCGGGGCTGACTCCCTCCGTCGTTCTTCGGTCTCGTTCTGCGAAATTACGGACTCGCAGAAGGAGAGCGCGGCTGCCCAGGTCTAACCCCTTCGAGCATGGCACTCACCATGCTCTCCAGGGAGAAGTCAGCCTGGTTGATGTTTAGGGCCCGTAGTAAAACCCGGCGGTCTCCGTCCCATGCCGGACATTCCAGCAGGGTGTAATCCGCCGAGTCCACCCGAGCACACACTGTTGGGTTCACGGCCTATGCGGTGCAGAAACTCACCGAAGCAACCATGCCCGGTGAGCACCTGCCCCAGCCTGTAAGTAAGGGATCCGAAGCGTCGCCAGCCCATCCATTCCATCAGAAAGGGTCCAATGGCGCCGACGACGCGAGAGCCCGGCCCATCTAAGGTCAGACTCTCACCCCAGTCCTAGATGAGTTCTAACTTTTATAATGATGGATCGAATCGCTAAAGTGAAAAACGTAAGTCTTATATCAGTCAAAGATCGAAATATTTAAGTAAAATTTTTTTTGCGATTTTCTCCAATATTTCTGTGTTCTGATAGCCACCCGAAGAGTTCTAACTTTAACGATAATGAATCGAATCGCTAAAGTGAAAAACGAAAGACTTATATCAGTCAAAGCTCGAAATTTTTGAGTAAAATTTTTTTTGCCAATTTCTCCAATATTTCTGTGTTCTGATAGCCCCCAGAAGATTTCTAACTTTTATCATGATGGATCGAATCGCTAAAGTGAAAAACGAAATGCTTATATCAGTCAAAATTCTAAATATTTGAGTAAAATTTTTTTTGCGAATTTCTCCATTATTTCTGAGTTCTGATAGGCCCCAGAAGATTTCTAACTTTTATCATGATGGATCGAATCGCTAAAGTGAAAAACGAAAGACTTATATCAGACCAAGTTCGAAATCTTTGAGTAAAATTTTTTTTGCCAATTTCTCCAATATTTCTGTGTTCTGATAGCCCCCAGAAGTGTTCTATCTTTTATCACGAATGATCGAATCGCTAAAGTGAAAAACGAAAGACTTACTATACATGAGTCAAAGTTCGAAATTTTTGAGTAAAATTTTTTTTGTGAATTTCTCCAATATCTCTGCGTTCTGATAGCCACCCGAAGAGTTCTAACTTTAATGATAATAAATCGAATCGCTAAAGTGAAAAACGAAAGACATATATCAGTCAAAGTTCGAAATTTTTAAGTAAAATTTTTATTGTGATTTTCTTGAATATTTCTGTGTTCTGATAGCCTTTGGAAGAGTTCTAACTTTTATCATGATAGATCGAATCGCTAAAGTGAAAAACGTAAGACTTATGTCAGGCAAAGTTCGAAATTTTTGAGTAAAACTTTTTTTTTGAGAATTTCTCCAATATCTCTGCGTTCTGATAGCCACCCGAAGAGTTCTAACTTTAATGATAATGAATCGAATCGCTAAAGTGAAAAACGAAAGACTTATATTAGTCAAAGCTCGAAATTTTTAAGTAAAATTTTTATTGCGATTTTCTTGAATATTTCTGTGTTCTGATAGCCCCCAGAAGATTTCTAACTTTTATCATGATGGATCGAATCGCTAAAGTGAAAAACGAAAGACTTATATCAGTCAAAGTTCTACATTTTTGAGTAAAATTTTTTTTGCGAATTTCTCCAATATTTCTGTGTTTTCTCTAATATCTCTGTTCTGATAGCCCACCGAAGATTTCTAACTTTTATCACAATGGATCTGTTGGGTTTAAGTGTTTGTAGATGGCGATGATAAGTAGTTCTTTGTTAGTTCGTGAGACTATCTAGCGTACTGTTGTATCTCTGTGCACTGTGTGTACGATCGTTCTTCTTCTTTTTTGTCTAATCGTAAGCGTGATAAATTAAAATTTTATACGTGCAAGTGCATAGCAGGTAATATTCTTTTAATTACTAAGTTGCAATATTTTTAGTTTAGATTGCGAGAAATGAATTACCTGTGTTCTTGTTGCAGGCGCTATCCCATTGAGTGTACATTGAGTATAATTTTAATAAAAGTTCAAGTTGCATTTCTATCTCAATTAGTCCGATTCAAGATTCCCTGATTTTTGCACGGTTCCCTGCACATCTGCTTTCTCTCTCTAACTGAAGGCCTAAACAATTAAAGGACAATCACGTTAAAAGAGAAAGAGAGAAAGAGAAAAAGATTGAGAGAGAGTGAGAGAGAGAGAGAGTTGCGTCAAGATTTAAAAAAATTAAAAAAGCTAATTTTTTCAAAAGCATAATTTGAAGACATTTAAATAATAAAGAATTATGTAAAAATAAAAAGATGGTATATTTATTCGTGAAAAGACATTTATTTCTTCTTCATCATATGATGCGATGTTAATTACAATTATTTTTTAAGTATTGCGTAAAATGAATGTTTCTTTATTAAAGAACCAAATTCTCTCTGTTACTATTAAACATCTTTTTTAAGTAAAAATATGAATGTGCAAAATATGGGCATAAACGTATTTATATGTATTAATATCAATGTTAATGTAAATAATTCAGATTATAATAAATAAAAAATTACGCGAAAGTAGACGTAATTAATCTCTGCACATTCTCGACCCCTGTTCTGGATGCAACATACGCGATACGCGTCAGATTTTATTTGCAGCAAAATGGATGTTAGCACGGACAACAACCTACATCTATTTCTCGAGAGATGGATGTGGGTTGTTGTCCGTGCTAACATCCACACTGTTTTTAACGGCGGGTTGCAAAATGGATGTGACACGTAGTTCCCATTCTGACCAGAATAGATGTGCGTCACTAGTGTACGGGAGTTTCGAAGCGTTATAGGAAAAAGGCCGCCGTGGCCGCTCTCAGGTTCCTCTCTGCCTCCATCAGAGAGGAACCTATGGAGGTAAGAAATAACGCATAATCGCATAATAACACGAGACTGACTATGCTCACGGGCCACGATTTTTCGAGTCGCCATCTCCACAACGTAAACTACACTATGATGCCAATGTACATACATACAATCGGTCAATACCACAAAATCGTACGTATTAATTTTTAACACATTATGTGTTATTTCTTACCTCCATCATGTAATGATGAGATGTCACGTTAGATTGCGGAAGAAACCAAAATTCCCGCATGGCCAATCTTAATCGATTGAAGATAATTTAACCAACATAACCCATCCTTATCGGCACTTAGTCGGTACGACAGTATAAGAGCGTCGGCCGCCATTCCGATATACGAACAACGCACGCCGAAGTCTCATCGGCGCGCGACGCGCCGCAGAACAGCTGCGATCGAAGGGGCCGCGATGGCTGGCGGGAGCGCACGCTTTCGCGAAAAGGGGACGACCGATGGCGGTGTATGTTGGCGAATGGGGGGGAGACTAGTGGAACGGCGGGATGAGGAGGTAGGAGGAGGCCGCGCGATCCGGTGGCGATACGCACGCACACACGTACGGGAGAGGAAAGAAGCCTGCGGAAGGAGAGAGAATGGGGAGAGAACTCGCGTCGTAAACACGCATGTACGCACGTACGCACGCACGCACGCACTCGCGCACGTACGTACAGCCTGCCGAAGCAAATGGAGTGGATTGTGCGCTTTCTCCTTTATCGTCCGCTGAATGGAGGAATGCTGTGAACCCACGGTGCTCGGCCACGCTCCTCGTCGGATCTTCGCTGTAAGGACCGCGCGTCATCAGACACAGTGGCCGAGGGGGGAAAGAGAGCGACGGTTCGTCCATCTGTCTGTTCATTTGGCTCGCAGCGGCGAGGCGGCCGCGGCGGAATTTCCGCGCGCTGGATTTGCGTCGCCGAGTAACGACGGCGCGACGCCGCGCGATTGCGACGCAACGCGGCGAGCGGCGCGGTGACAGCGCGGATGGGTTATGTCGGCCGATGTCGGCGATAGCCGTGTATCCGACGTCCCCGCGTTTCGCTCGCGCGCCTTTCCGCGACGCATCAAGCCGTCGGCGGACGTTCCTTGGAATTCGCCGCCGCCGCGAATTACGCTGAACCGAGCGGAGCGTCGGTTTGCCCGCGTCGCACGCGCGCCCGCGCGCGCGCGCGCGTCTTCCGTCGGCCTGTTGTCAAAATCAGCTGCCATTGCTGGCTCCTCTTTTCTCTGTTTTCGCACGCCATGCTAGCCGTCGTCGCGTCGGCGACCTCGCCGTTCCGTCGCGTATACTTGCGATTCGCGTTCCTCTGAGCGATCCGCGCGGAGTCCCCTCCGATCTGCCTTCTATGTGGCCTTGGGGGGAAAATAAATTATCCTGTTGATAAATTATCCTAGATTTTTTTACGCGCGATCGATTTATAGACAAGGTACATTGTTTTGTCTGAAATTGCAACCGACGAATCATTCGTTCTTCGGGAAAACTCCAGATTCGTGAGACAAATGCGAGAACGTTCGTGATACTGCATGAAGCTTGACAAAGAAATTCTTTAGATTAACAAAAAATTTATTGAATTGAAACATTTAATACGTGTTTACGAGCGCGCTTGTTTATAAATGCATATAGTTCTGTCACAGAATTTTTATTTATAGTGTTTGAGAATATGTTGCAGGCTCAGGAGACTGAAAGCTCGATTTACATTCGCAAAGCAAAGAGAAGGAAAAGTCAAGGTGGAGCAAAAGTTGTAAAAAGTTAGTGTGAGACGCGTAGTGGGTGGTGTATTTAATCAAGGACTATATATAGAGAGCCAGGGTGAAAGATCAGTACGAAAGTGGTAAATGCAGTGGTTGAGGAAGCAATGGACCCATCCATTTTCGTCACGTACACTCCTCAAACGAACGGAGTTCCACTGGAGTCCAAGCTTGCTACCTACATGGTGACTTATTTTTTTTTTTTTTTTTTTATTACTGCTAATAAGAGTATCTTGGATAATTATTCTGTGTAAATCACCTCATACAGAATCGTCCAAGTCCTGGCATAGGTTTGAGCACCAACTCGGTGACAAAGCATTTGTCCAACCTCTCTCTGGATACACAGAAGAAGGTTACTGCCAGTCCCGAATTTGTGCCAGGAAGAGGTCTCGCGGGCAGTAACAGTAGCTCGCCGAATCTGTTCAACAATTCCTATACCCATTCACAGGAAAATGTGGGTGGGACTACATACTTTTATTTCGGCAATGCCGGCGGCGATGCTGTTGGAACTGAAGATGGCACCGAGGCTGTAAGCACAAGTTTTGGCCTCTTTAAATAACAAGACAAGGGTAACGATAAAATTCTTGCATTATTCTTTTATCTTCAATATCAGATTGGACCCGTGGCAACAGGACAAATTGGCTACGTCTATCCAGGCACGCCTTCTCATCTGCAGTCCGTAAAACCGGCGAAGCCACCTTCGTCTAATAATTCCTCTGCTCCCTCCACCCCTCCCCCTCAGGCTGCTCCCAGCTTTTTCGTCGGTGAAAGCTTGCGACTAGAAATCCTGCAGAAAAACGGATTAATATTGGCACAACCTGATATAGTACGATTTCCCGACTTACCTAATGAGGTTGATAATTATCATGAATTATGTCCCTTAGAGCCAATCCATAAACCCGCCTCGACGGTCCTTGGATATCAAACTTCCACATACAAAGCTACCAGTATCAAGACTGGCACGCGATACTGTTTACGTCGTATTCATGGTGAGTTTGAGCTTCGCTGAAGAATAACTACTAGTGAATACCAATATTATTCAGCTGGACACTTGACTGTCAATCCTGATGCTCGTAGATTTCCGACTCGCCAACACGAAGTGTATGGTACTGGTCGACATGTGGAAGCGATTGTCACATACAAATCTGGTTCAGCTGAGAGAAGTCTTTACCACCAAGGCGTTCGGTGATCATTGTCCGTATCTCAGATGCACTCGTTTATTTCGCACATCATCTGTACATGCGCGTCTTATCGCGCTCTCACCGATCTTTTTTTTACACAGCCATGGTTTTTGTATACGATTATCATCCTGCCTCGGAGACGTTGCTGAATAAACATTTTGCTTCGACTGAGCTTAACGGTTACACCGACCCGTTCTCGTCGGATCCCAACGCGCCAAGGCCTTATAGTCATACCAAGAACACTATTCTAAGACAACAGCATAGTAGCATGCTACCTGAAAGTGTTATTTGGAGCTACATCATTCAACTCACTGCCGCATTTCGTGTTATTCATGCCGCTGGTTAGTCAGTTATATCATTTTATTATTCTCGTGTTCTGTCGTTAATTTAATTTTGCATTAATATGATCTGCGTTTTAATTTGATCAGGTTTGGCGTACAGATGCTTAGATCCCACTAAGGTACTACTTACATCGCGGACACGACTTCGTTTGAGTTGTGTCGCCATTCCAGACGTGGTTACTCTAGATGGCAACACCGCGAATCCACTCACCCTCATTCCACATTATCAGCAGGAAGATTTAGTAGCACTCGGCAAGCTGGTCTTGGCACTGGCATGTCGGAGTCTTATCGCCGTCCATCGCGACAATATGTCAGCCTCCATTGAGCTGATTACACGTTCCTATTCTACTGATCTTCGAAATCTTATCCTGTATGTCTGTGATTTTTGCTATGGCTCACTTGATATTACAAATGCTTGAAGCATTTTTTAATAATTGATTAATTAGACTCAATTTTCCGTTCTGACTGGTCCATCAAATGCATTTGTAAAATGAATCACATCCCCTGTCAATAGTAATCTTAATATCACTTGATATAAGATTATGGTAATAAGTGTAAAATATTTATTAATCTACGAAAAAAAGAATCTTTACATCACAAATTTATTATTACCAATTTGAATTTTGTGATACGCAAGAATGTTAATGCATTTCTATAGATAGGGCAAGAAAAAAAATATGATTTTTAATTTTGTTATAATCACAGTAACACAAGCTTAATATGATATAATAACACGTTTTTAGGTACTTGTTGTCGAATCAACCCCGTAAGAGTGTCACGGATCTCATGCCAATGATTGGTGCGCGATTTTATACTCAACTAGATGCCGCCCAGTTACGACTGGATGTTTATGAAAACGAACTTGCCAAGGAACTAGAAAACGGACGTTTGTTTAAATTGCTGGTCAAACTAGCGACTATCAACGAAAGACCGGAGCTTAATATGGAACCCACATGGGCAGAGACGGGCGATCGTTACATGCTCAAATTGTTTAGGGACTATGTATTTCATCAAGTGACAGCTGATGGAAGACCCTGGTTGGACCTTGCACACGTTGTAGCTTGCTTAAATAAGCTCGATTCGGGCTCGCAAGACAAGGTGATAACTTTCAACAATTTGTTCACTGTGTACATAAAGTAATCTTAAATTGTATGGTTACAGATATGCCTCATGTCTCGAGATGAGCAAAGTGTTCTAGTGGTAAGTTATGCGGAGCTACGACAATGTCTGGAAACGTCATTCGGCGAACTGGTACAATCTACAAAAGATGCTGTTTAAGGATGTGTCCTCGATAGCGTATACTCCGAACCATAAATGTGATATCATCACTTAGCGGTACTATCATTTTACTCTTTATCGAGATACTTGAGAGTGAGAACTGTCGAATTGTGTTTGGTGATATAAGAAATAACGCGCAACTGAGTTTTTGTATACATGATTTTGCTGATCGATTCAAGTAGGTACAAACGCATTATAAATGCGTTGCATTTAGGATGTAAGTCGTTAAATTTTCGGGTCTTTAAGTCTTAAGGATTTATAGGGTCCTTAAATCTTTGGGTTTTTGGATTTTCCAGTTTGGATCTTAAGATCATTAGACATAGGAATTCTTGTTATATGATGTTTGCTTCATTCAATCTTGGATTTCAAAGTGTCAAATTTTGTAATCCTTGGATCCGACTGAGCCTTGAATTCTTGTGTCAAACGATCCTTGGATCTTTGGAGTTCTGATCTCGTGGAAGTTTGAGGCGTGGGTTTTGAAGGGTATCATGTGATTTTGCGAATCAGCGAGGATTTGGATTCGCTGTAAAGCCTATTATGGTACTATACAAAATTGTACACAACTTAATAATACAGTAAACTCGTAAGGAATCTTAAGACAACACCTAAACACAATCGGTGTCTAGGATAGAGAACCTTAGTTTTTAGGATACAGCATTAATGGTAAGCATTAATTTTGAAATAAATGTTTATTTTTGAAAGCAATCCTAACTCTAATGTTGTCATTATTTCTTCCTTATCACCAAAATAATTCTAGATTCCTATTATCCCTTTTTAATTGTATAATATTCTCTCTTATAATCAGTTTTTTTTTTATTTCAGTAAGATAAGAGATTACACATATGCGTGTGTGTGTGTGGGAGAAAATAAGCTCGGTGCCCATTTATATTCCTCAACGTCAGCTCCCCTGTGCTGAAGTTTTAATTTTCAACGACGAAGGCTCAGTAATTAGGCCCCTGATTTCATTTTGAAACGTCCTGTACGACTCTCTCTCTCCATATAGTTCTATTTCTATTTATCCAGTCGCCTTTCTCTTTTCTAGGAGGGATGATCACCATGGTGACGGCAACGAAGAAGGGGAAAGATCGTCGGATGGAGCGGGGAGGATATGCATGGCGCCTGAGGGATGCCGGACTCTGGACTGACTCGGGGAGGGGGATGACTCCGGTCGGCGGCGGCAGCGGCAGTACCAGTGGCGGCAGCAACACGTAGTAGTAGCAGTCAACGGTGTCCAGGCATCGCAACGCTTAGACAGCATTCGGAACATCGAGGTCCGTTCTTCATCCGACGCGCTCATCACGGTGCATCACGCAGTCGCGTTACGGAGTGGATCTCCTACCCGCAACATCCTCCCCGTTGAGCGTGTCCGCGGCTACATAGGCGGATAATTACGGAACCAACCGGAAATACGTTTGGAAGTCAATTAAGCTTGATCCTCTGTTTGGCATCCCTGTGGCAGGTGAGTCTTTCGCGCGAGAGCAAAAAAAAAAGAGTAAGAGATTGAAGAAGAAAGAAAAGAGTGTATGTATATGTATGTATATATGTACGTATGTATGTGTGTGTGTGTGTGTGTGTGTGTATGTGTATGTGTATGTGTATGAGAGAGGAAGAAAGAGAGAGAGAGAGAACGGAACGCCGATGCTGCCGCTGCCGCCGCCGCCGCCCGGCGTTGCTGATCGATTTTCCGCGAACGAGCGGAGCGGAGCGGAGACCCGCCCCTGATTCTCGTCACTCTCCTTCGACGAAGCGCTAGAGATCCGACAATTTTTTGCACTTTATCGCTGGTCCAGCTTCCACCACGCGCGCGGTCCATCCGGGATGAGCCGAGAAGGACCGAGGGACCAGAAACTAAAAGCGGCTTTTCCCATTGTGCGCGCGTGTCTGCGACACAACGACGATCGATGCTCTTTCTGTACCCGCTCGCGCCCCTCGCACACTCTCGTTCTTGCTCAGGGTCTTTTGCTCAGAGTCGAGCTCTTTATCTTCCTCTATCTGACTTTTCGCAACCTCTTATAGGGGTCCAGTACAGGGTTAAAATCAGGAGTCTCACTTGACTCCCTAAAATCTTTTATGAACGTGACTTTCGAGACTTATGTCGAGACTTCATTGATTAGTACTATAGAATGGTGTAGAAAGTAAAGATATCAGAAATGATCAGTAATGTGTCTGAGACATACTAGATAAATTTCGGAGATCAAACGATAAGCTGGGTTTAATAAAAAAACTGATAAGATTACGGCGTCTGTGGAGGCGTCGATAATTCCGAGGGACAACTGATAACGAGGATCGTCGTGCTATGTTTTGGCGATGCGATCAGCGAAAACTTATTCCTCCCGTAGAAACTCGAGGTCTTCACCGCGTTTGCGCTATTTTTTTTTTTCCATCGTAGATAGAATAATCGGCATTCGACGGGGGTCCACCTTCGCGTTTCTGAACGGAAGGCAAAATCGCAGCTAGCAGCTAATCCCGTGCGGGCGGCGCGCGGGCCGAGATGCGAAATGACTGCCAATTCGTCCTCGTTACTTCTACCTACTACAGCCGCGTGACCGACGCGTGGGTCTGCCCGTAAAACGACGCGAGATTTTTTTTTTTAGGGGGCTGTGGCAGACACGCCGTAACCTTTTAACCCTTCATCTTCGAGCTATTTATAAGTTGAGTCGCGCGGGCGCAATAGTGTAGCGGACACCGAGGCCGTGGAATAGAGCCTGTTTCTAGGCGACGCGACGTCTAGTTTCTTGCTTTCTAGGATCTTACGGCTGCTCCGTGCGTCTTCTATGCACCGGACCAAGTCAACTTCGTTCCACTTACCGTATACATGTAGAAGGTAAATAAAAGAAGACCAAGAAGATCAAGTTCTACGACAGATGGACGAAGAAGTGGCCCCGGTAAAATACGCGGTCAATTATCTCTGCACTGCTCTTCGACCGGCCTGTAGAGCTGCACTGAGAGAAAAATTACAGTAAATTTTATACAAATTATAGTTTAATGATCATTCATGGTCACTTTTGGTGCCAACTAAATTTTTATAGAAAGAGTTGGTCAAAAAGCTAAAATATTTAGCCCGACACGTTCAACTAAATATTGAGTTGGTTTAGTTAATTCTTGTCTAAAAAATTTTTATTGGTTTACATGAATAAACTATCTTTTTTTATACAATTTAAATAATTGTTGAATCAGCTCAATGTAGTTGGACGTATCGGGCTAAATACTTTTGTTCTTCGACCAATTCTTTTTCCGAGTGTGTTTTAACCATGCAAATTCTATTAATTATTATTACTACGTAAATGTAGTAAACGAGTGTTTAAAGAGTTATATTCAGTATAATGGTGATTGCACTTACTATATAAAAATGTTCATCTTTCACTATATTTATCATCGTGATATTTTACTGTATTAATATTCGAAGTTATTACAATTTATAATAAAATTCTTTCATAGTTGTTAGAGCTATAAACACAAGGTTAACATTATAGCAGTAATGATCACAAAAGCGGTGCTAATCGTAATTCTTAAACAATGCAATTATAATCACAAATGCCAAACACTTTTCTCTCAGTGTACCAGTGGCGGAGAAGAAGACAAAAGAAAGGTCGAAGGGCGAGCTATTTGTGTGCAACTCGCATAAGTAATTTTTATTTCTGTCCTTGTCTCGGTGTGTTGATTGGAAAATCCACTATCAACGCTTTTCAGGATGATCAAATCGGCATACGGGGCGCAACGTACGACGGCGTAACAGGACGTGTATAAAAGTCCGTGAAATCGGAGTTAAAAACTCCTTTTCCATTCTCCTGCCTGCGCGAGCGAGTTTGAAAACAATTCAAGTTCCAAGGTACTAAAAGTTTCTAAACTTTCCAAAAGGAGGATCCCGAGGAGAAGCGGTGGTCACAGAAAAGTTTTCCGAAATCCCGAGGAAAACGTGCACACATACATACACATCCCGAGAAATAAAAGTTCTCGCGCCAACTGAATTTCGAATGGGCGACAGATTTGCCTGCGGTTCGAAAATTCGATTGTTGCCTCCACGAAGAAGAGGAAAGATGCTTTGCGTACACTTCAGCGTAACGTCTCGGGCTTCTCACCTAAGAATACGCGCAATGCGTCGCGTTACGTACATACTGATTTTAAGAACTTGAATCTGTACGTAACAGTAAACTTACGTCAACACGCGAGGAAAATCTTAACGTAATATTTAACATTACGATTTCCTTCGGGCGTTAAGTAAATTTACATATTACGTACAGATCTGAGTCTGAAATCTTGCGCTTAACGTAGCGTAACGCGTACGTTATAGATGTTTTGCGCGTGAAGCCTTACAGTTAAATGACAGCGACGTGAATCGCACGCTTTTCGAGCGTTTATAATTAGTACCCGTCGATTAGTCGGCCCCCTCTTATCTTTTATATCGCGTGCACAACAACAGCGTGCCTTATCTGCGGGATTTATTATTATTCTTTTATTTTATTGATAAATTTTTGTTGATCAACTCCACAGGCGCTTACTTTTACGTTCCCTGAACGGTCTCGTATTTTTAATACAACGCGCAATACCTTATCAGCAATGTGACACTTCGACCTGCTTGTTCGTCTCTTTTTCTCTGCGCGATAGCGCACGGTCAGCTAAACACCTGTTTACCTGGTACATATGGTCAAGCGAAAAAACGGACGCTTCGCGTTCACGTCGCCAGGGGCTTTATAATTTTTATCGAGCGCCCGCACGACACACGCTCGCGCCCCTCGCGCTTTCTCGATTCGACGAAAATAAAGGTCTTGTTCTTTTTCTCTTTTTGTAGGGCTCGACTAGAAACATACACCCACGCGCGCGCGAAAAGGAAAGACAAAAGCTCGTGCAGTCGTGGGTTGGACACCCGGAGAGAGCGTATATCTGGACATCGGGCAACGTCCCCTTGCTCTCGGACGTGTTGACCGCGTGTCCCCGCCGGTCTATATTCGACGGCATATTATCTGCTCGCCGATATCTCTCTCTCTTTCTCTCTCTTTTGCTCTCTCGTTCCGCATCTCGTTTTTTTTCCACCTTTTCTCTCTGTCTCTCCCTTTCTCTTGGCCACCCGCATCACGACGTTGTCGTGCCGACAATAGGTTCGACGACGAACTTGAACAAGGCAGCTTCCGCCCGCCGTCTCATTCGCGTCCGGCCGCTCCTGATGCGATGATAATTTTGTCAATTCCGTCAATCCGAGCGCGCCGCCGCGGACGATTTTCCCTACGAATTGTTTGAACATAAGCGGAGATTCGCGCGAGAGGAGGAGAGCCAGAGAACCGGGGCCAGTCGGCCGACCGACCGACCGACCGACCGGTGGTGGTCGAGCAAGATTGCTGACGAGTGCTGATTGTCTCAATGTCGGCTAATAGCGAGAATGACTAAGGATGCGTGCAGCGAAACGCATGACACCGAACGAAACGCGTCGTGCCCAACTTCTGCGGACTCTCGCACAACCGTTCTTTTAATAGATTATACATTCTTTGATTTCTTCTGGATCTCCTCCACCTTCTCCTCGTACGTTCTATTCTCGGACTTGCATTTTACTCTGTGTATTCCTTTGAACCATATTTGACGCCGTGGCGCCGCATTTCAGCTCTCTCTCTCTCTCTCTCTCTCTCTCTCTCTCTCTCTCCCCCTAATCTTGGAAGCTAGAAATCGAGTTGGAGCCCTGGGAACTTGGAAGCTTTTGAAGTCCACGGTTTCCGCAGCTCGTGAGAGCCGTGTCTTTGAATCTTGAATACGCTTCTCAGATTTATAGCAAGAGCAGCCGAGATTATGTCGCTGCTTATTCATGAACTCCCGACGTTACACAGAGAATAATCCATCATCGTCCGCCGATGTGGAAATGCCGGTCGCCGAATTCTCCCCTGGGCGACACTCGTCCAACTATCGCTCGTGATTAATTAGTCCTGCAGCCTTGGTGACCGCCCCGATCGTTGTCGTCGTTGGAGGCACATCGCTTCCAATCGTGTGCGAAACGATGGCATCGATCTAAGGCAAGACCTTGAGCCAATCGTTAATGCGTTCGTATCGCTGCGTACCCTCCAATAAATCAATCTTCGGCTTCCGCACGCTGAACTGGACAGGGCCGGTGTGTGCGGCCAGTCACTTTTCGTCGGACTTGCACATGAACGTCCAAATGAATTTTAGTCGTGAGCGCCTTGGATTTGCTAATGTTACAGCCAAACGAGAGTGGCGATAGTTGTAATTTAAACTTCGTACGATTGTAACTTAAATTTTATACGGTTGGATGCTGTGTATGTATGTATGTATGTATGTATGTATGTATGTATGTATGTATGTAAATTGCCTGGACGCCTGGACACATGGATTTTAATGCGTTGCAACGTTTGAGAATTATCATTAGTTTCCGCAGCTATCGCGGAAGCGCGAGCGAGATTGTCGAAACGAGGACGACGTTACAATTGGCCTCGTACACGAGAAGTATCCAACGCTAAATGATTAAAACGCGAATTATTCGCGGTGGCGTAAGATTTTATTTTTAGCGATCCCGTTCTCTCGCAACGACGCTATACGCGGCCGGAGTTAATTATCCTTTGCGGTTCTCGTTAAGGGCCACTTGTCACCGTGGCCGGGAGGTCGAGATGATCGCGGGTGAATCGTAACGAGAACGGGGAGCGCATCGTTCCCGAAAAGGTTTAATAACCGCGCCAACTGATCGGATTCCGCGAATTTGATGTGTACGTCACGGTGCCTCTTCCTTTGTGCCGGCCTGTCCGTGCCTCGTGACGTGGATCGCGTTATCGGCGATGACGGGCCGCTTTAATAGAGATTGACGGACTGGCTTTAATTAACGTCAGCGTGAAATCCAGCATAAAGAAATCTTCGCTTCGCCGACTGCCTCGCGAGAACGGAGCCCGAATGCTTGTATATAAAAAAAAAAAAAAATCAAAGCGCGTCACTGTGAGAGGCTCATCCGTTTCTCGGTCCGATAATTTATCGCAGTTGATTCGCCACGATAATCTATTGATTCAGCTCGAAAGGACGTCGAGCGGTTGTCGCTATCGCGAAATTATCAGATTTACAATCTGGCCCGTTTACAGAGAAATATTTACCGATCTGGAAGCGAAATCTGCTTTGTATAATAATATAGTAGGCAAATGTTGAGGCTGTAATTATAAGAATGCCTGATGAAGCGTTCCCTTTTCTTTATTCTCCGACAGAATGAAGCTGTGGTGGAGTTTGGCTCTCGTGGCCGTCGCCCTGTTGATGATTCTTACGACCGCGCGAGCGGAAGCTGATCTGTGGGAGGAGGATGACAAGGAGGTGCTTGTGCGGACAGTGCGTGGTACTAAGGAACGAAGTGAGTGCTTCTGTCTGTAATTAATCCGTTACCCCCTTCCACGATCGTGACGTTATTTTATCGAGCGGTCGCGAATATAGACCGTCTATATATATAACACACGTATATAAACGGCGTAATTAGAAGTCGTTCCCTATCGACCTTAAAAGTCCCTCTTTGCCTCCCTTTCTCTTTCTCTTTCTCTATTCACTTGATCGACGTTACGTCCAATTGTTTCTATTGACGTTTCGCGTCTGCTGACGCAGCATCCGGCAGCTCCTCGTCGTGCAGATACGTAAAGGGTCAATGGTCGGAATGCGACTCGAATACCAACACGCGGTCGCGTACTCTGAGCCTCAAGAAGGGCGACAAGTCCTGCGAGCAGACCAAGACTATACAGAAGAAATGCAAGAAAGGTGAGTCCGCGATTAACGCTCTCAGGTAACGCAGTCGCAGGAAGCGTATTCGGGGTGACGCATATGTTTTCTAATTCGATCGTTGACCGTAGCATGTCGATACGAGAAAGGCACGTGGAGCGGATGTGTGAATCAGATGATGACGAGAATCGATAATTTGAAAGCGAACAGCGATACATCCTGCGAGAAGACGCGACGACTGACCAAGAGGTGTAAACCGGAGACCAACACCAAGAAATCTGCCAAAGGTAAAGATTTCTCTCGTACGGTCGATTGACTTGTCGGGCTCGTGGCAGCCCGCGGGGTGTGAGAAAAATTCAAGCAACAAACGCGAGCCCTCGTTTGTTTTTTTTGTTTCCAGGTGAACGATCGAACAAGAAATCGGGCAAGCAGTAATTATCTGCCAATCTCCAATCACATTTCTTCTAATCGGGCAACGAAAGCGCACTCTCATCTCTACGACCCCCTACCTTCTCTCGACCCCTTTTCCTATCGCCAATTAATTGCGAGGCAGAGCACAAATTTGGATCGATTGTCGATCGAAGCGTTTATCATGTATACTGCCTAGGAGTCATTTCGGATGCAGCAACGCGCGCCGCGTAACTGCGAAACCGTTTTCAAGGTGCGCTGCCGTCGATTAATTACTGTTAATAATTATGGGATAGTGCATACGTTTCGGTGATCGCATTTGTTCTCGGCAGTAACTCGGTTATTAACCCTTTTGGAATATCCTTGCCATTATCGCAATAATTCACGTCAGGTGTACAATTGCGCGCAAATTTTGGTTTAAATATTTCAGTAATTTCGAGCAAATATAGCAGATTGGTTATATCTAATAAATCCATGTTTGTACGGAAGGTTTCATGTGCGTAAATATACACCTGACGAAGAGATTCTTCTATCTAACCCATTGACATAATTTGCGACGAGTTCCTCTGTAGAGGAGTTATTGATCGTATAAAGGTATTCTATAAATGGACGTTGGCGAGATCTTGGAGGGTTAAGCCGCGCAATCAACCGGAGAATCGATTGGGAACCGATACGTAACACGTTCGAGATGACGAAAACTAAACACGGCCGATCGTTCGGATGCACAGTGGTGCGGTTTTTGTATTGAATTTTCGCGAATTCGTGACATCCGCATTTTCTCTCGGCGCGAAATTTTTTTCATGAATTTCGAATTCAGATATCTAGATCCGCGAGGATTCAGGAATTGGCTCTCTCTCAGTGTGTTCCTGCAAAAATCTGCACCACTGGTTGTCCGATTAACGAGCGCACACATCGTAGAGCTCCCCGACTAGAAGCAGCCGCCATTTCGGAGGTTCGCAGAGGAAAATAAGATCATTCGCCAAAGTTGTTCTCTCGTCTTCCCGCAGCGATATTATATTATTATAATTAATATCATTGTTTATCACACAAGAAGCAGCGATCCCCATTTGGCTTAGCTGCCGATCCACTTAAAATCATGTACAATATTTGTCATACTAAACAGCTTTCATTCGATTGTCACATAAATATACAATATTCGGTGTTCAAAGTAACTGTGTCCTGTATCATGTAACACGCGCGAGATATTCCGACAATTATTACGCCGTCGCGAAGGTTCGTCAGTTTAAAGAAGGCTTGCTCGCGTGCCAAGAAGCTAATGGCATTTGTTCGCCCCATGTGGCGTCCTCAAAAAGAACGGTCACGTCAAATCAAAAATTGCGAAATCAAAATAAACGATCAAAAGAAACGCGTCAAAATAAACGATCAAACGAAACGCATCAAAATAACATTTGTCGAGAGAGAACGAAAATGAAAAAAAAATGCAAAAATATACTAATATATATTTAGCATAGAATGTTCGCGCGAGCCTAATGAATTTTTCCGGAATCCTCCGCGCCCCCCTCTCGGCAGGACGTTGTCACTTCCGATGTTAATATTCGCAGTTAACGTTTATAATAATAATAATAATGTATCAAGTGATAACTGGCAAATATGGAAACTCGCCAATGAGCATGAAAATCAAACTGAAATAACTCGTCGTCTCATCAAGCATGCACGTTCGCGCGTGCAAGAGAGAGAAAAAGAGAGATAGATCACTGGATATCTTTTCGACGTCACAAAAAAATCAAATCCCTCGTCCCTGCATACAAGATTGTAATTCGTTTCTAAGTCTAGATGTATAACCGGAGGGCTCGTCGGTGAGAGGAAATTAAGCTGTTTGCGCGTTTGGTACTGCACGCGACTCGCGACCCGCGACGTGCGGACGTGTCTCGCAAAAAGCATAAGGGGTGGGTGAGACCCGGGGAGAGAGTATTTTTCACATACAGTAATATTTTGAAGGTGTCTCTTCCTCATCTCCATCCAGATCTCCGATACGCGACGGAGGCTCAGAGGTCCTTCAGCTCCGAAAGTCAGACGAACGTCGCGATCGTCGACGAGTTCTTCCACGTGTCGGATTCAAAGGAGACCTCTCCAGGAGTCTTCTCTGATCTAAGACCCTATGGACGCCGTACGCGCGGAATCGCGCGCGCGTCATCATCAAGCGCCTAGTTCTAACTCCCGTATTACAGCATATCATCATTACGCGTGAAGCGAATCTTATCGATAAACTAGGATAGCGTTATCTCCGTTTTATGGGCTCTTCGCTAATTACTGTCCCCATTGATCCTCCAACCGGTGAACTCGGATCCGCCGGACATTCGCTCCCTCCTTTTCCTCCTACCCCTCCCCGAGTTGCCAGGGTCGAAGCTGTGTTCCGCACCGAGACCAGTTCGTAACCAGTTGGAAACACGCCACAAAAGTGGACTCGTTATGTGCCGGTTGAAAGCATTAAATGTGTCTCCCATGAACGTTACATCTATTGTATAATGCGTGCTAATTACATGGGCGAGCCGCGGAGATTACTCGCGCGACTCCTCTCGAAAGGGAGAGGTCCTTCGGTGTCAAAAACATTCATTCCAGAAACGCGCGATCGCGTACCACACCTTTTTACGAAAATGCGCAAGTTTGCATGCCTCTTAGTTGTCGTAGGGATCTTGCGCTCTTTAATGACCGTACAGGATTGCGCAATTCTGAAGTACATTCGAATGCGTCATGCAGTTATCTCGGCAATGTAGAACAGATGTAACGAGTCTCGTGCTTGACTTCTCTGTGTGGAGCTCGCAGGAAGCTCTCCATGTTTTAATCGCATTGTAACATAGCATGATAGAAAGATACATCAGTAAACCTAGAGACTAATTTTTCAGATTCTTCGATAAAACTACACAAGACGTTTCTGGGAGAGTGCGTACGTCGATAGCAAAGTGTTCCCTTGGAGAAATTTCAAAGCGGATTTCTTCCCGATCTATCCAATTTTATAACGAGTCGTGAATTGAATTCCGCACACGCGGTGCCTTGCGAATCCCGCGACTGTCGGGGAAAGGTCACCAGTACATTTTTAATTTCCGCCTTTAATTAGTTCTGCTCTGAAAAATCCCTCTCGATATTTCTTCCGGACCAGTCTCTTGCTATCTGCGTGCATTGCGTCTCCCATTTGGAACAAGAATCATAGATATTCTAGATATTATAATAAGAGAATCGTTCAAAACTTTATTCGTTAGAATTAAAATAATTAGAGGCATACGAATCGCCGTTCAATTACGGACCGTTGAGTTTCATAATCGTCGATCTTGTTGAATGGTTTAATCTCGTTAGTGCAACTATAGAAATTGTAATAGGCTGCTTTGACCATTTTCATTGGTACGACAGATCGCCAAAAATTTTCTACGCATTTCGTTAAGATTAAACAAATTCGATTGTACATTTTCCAAAGACGTGAATTTGTTGTACGGATCGGTAACTGCTTCCCAACGATTTAGACGAATGATTGTTAAGGGTATTTGTATAAATCGCTGATCGTGCGGTTGCCTCATTACGAACAATTTTGTCGTTCAGATCGTATAGCTTAGGATAGCTTCTGAATTTTGGATGTAATCGTAGCTCGGTGAAATCGGTGATTTTCTTTACGAACTACTATAAAAATTGTATAATGCATCTACTTACTTATTGAAGTAATTGTGTAACCATTACACATGTAACAAAAATCCAATGTTGTCAATAAAAGTAAAATATTATATATACAAGAGTGATGTGGTTCATTCGAAATGCATTGACCGGGATTCGCGATCCTAATTTTGTAAAGTGATTTGGAGGTTGAGATTTTCATATAACATATATTTTATTCGTAAAACGTATCGATACAAAAATTACAAAAGTGCTCGATTTATCGATATCATAGAAAATTACTTCGAACAAGAGTATATTTAATAATATCAAAAATGGACGGACAAAATTTTCTTTCAATGATACTTTGTTATAAATTAGTTCCATTTTATAAAAACTTTTTGTAAATTCAATTTTATAAAAACTCCTATAAATTGCATTAATTAAAAAAGAATTACGCACGTGTGTTAATAAAAAATATATTAATACGAAATATATAGTAAATGGACGGAATATCAGATCTTTCAACTTACACGATCAGTATTTGTGTCTATGCAATACTGCATCAATATACGAGATGTGTCCCAAAAAGAGCAGTTATAAATGGTTCTGAATATTACTTACGTTCGACTTATGTTAGCAAAAATACTAATCGGCAGTTTCGTTTATACATTTTGGAATGAGAAAAAATGTACGAACTATGGATACAATATTTTTGGGACAGTGCTATCTGTTCTCATGCACTGGAAACGGATAGCTTTCTGGAATACGCTTTGCCCTGCCATTCTTGGTCGGATGGCAACGGCTCGTGTCGTAATTTGCAGAGACGTGCGCCGTATCTCAGCATCACGATTATAATGCAAACTACGAAGAGAGTCAGGCAGGCCGTGGCAGGCCAGAAAACGTGCAAGCCCATAATAAGGAATTGTTTCTATGCTGCCTGAGATTATTGCCTATTTGCAACTAGTGTTGCGTGCAGTTGTACAATAACTCTGAAACAACTTGCGGACAAAGTCGCTACGGTGTTTCAATCACTTTTTTTGATTATATAAATGTCACGTAAAAAAATTAAAATAAAAATTATTCTTAACGTATGTAAAAGCAGGGGCAATGTGCCTACGAAAACAACGTTAGTGACGAGGAGTTTCAGCGTACAGTAGCCAGAAGTTGGAGGCTTCACAATGCTATTGACTGTGAGTGCAAAGGGCTAATTAAACTCTATTGGGTTCAATTAAACTCGTGACTTTGAACGTATGATTCTTAAGCGTGGGTGTTACTACCACTGTTTTCCAACACTGCTTGCTAGTCGTTCTTGTCAGCCTACTTTTTAGATCTCACTCTCGCGCTTTTGCATCTCCATGTACTCCTGCGGCTGCGGTGTGGTACGCTGAGATTCCGTATCGTTATACTGAATAATCTCGTGCCTCACTTGGGGATACTTGATGGCACCGGACTCTAATTCACTCAGGTCGAGCGGCGGGGTTTTGTGTGGTAATACAGTCCATAGAGGTTGAATCCACCTATTGCCTAAATCCCAATAGGACAATATGCTATTAAAAAATAAGAAAAACTGTATCAGTCGCGCGAGCTCGCAGCAAGCTATGCGATGACTCTTAGGCCCTAAACGGAGGGGACACTGTACTCACCTGAGTGGCGATTCCGCCAATATTCACGGTGCCGCGAGCACCAGCAGAACACAATGTTCAGGATGAAGAGAAATCCGCCTAGAACAGCGCAGAAGGCGATTGTGACATAGAACGCTGTAAAGTCGCCGTATTCGTGCTCCTTGAAATACGGATTCTTCAGGTACTCCTCGCGCTCGTCTAGAATGGACATGTCACAACGTTAACGGCTTCGTCACTCGCTTACTTTCTGAAAGAAAAAAAAGAAAGAAACAGGAAGGCCCTGTTAGTGCGATGAGAATGTCGCGAGGCTATCAGGCGTGGCTTGGCTTGGCGTGGCGTGGCGTGGCATGGCGCGCCACATAGGACGCGTGTGTATGTATACACAAAGTTCATGCGTATCGATTGATGAATCGGCGCCTATCGTTATCTTTAACGCGACACGCATGAGTACGCGCGGTCAGGTGAAAACGGATATAGGTCACGAAAAGCGAACGCGCGTACGTGCATACGTACGTATGCGTGGATTCAACGGTAATCACGCGCGTGCTATATATGTATACGGCTCGTGCACGTACCTCAATGGAGTTTCTTTTTTTTCTTCTTTCCTTTTTTCGCGTCGTCGGTGCCAGTTTCCCTCGGGGACGTAGCGGTACCGCGAAAGATGGGCGACAAAAGCAGCAAGTCGAGCCGCGTACGCATCGAACGTACTCTGGAATGTTTGAACGGCGTTAGATCACTCGTATTGGGCGGGGCATCCCGTACAGTGGGGGGACAAATTACTTGTGACTTGCGTACTACTTCGTTCACGTAATCGAGTCGGTAAGTTCGAGATTGACTGTACCGACCGAGGCGAGTATAAAAAAAAATATATATAGCGGCCGGTAATCAAGAGATGTTAATTCAGCCATTCTCGCGCCGAAATATGAATTAACGTAGAAATGCATTTATTGGCGACAAATGTTAGAATGATTTTTCAGACAACGTACAGATTAGATTGGTGATAAATGCAACATAGGGGAAAGTAGGTAAATTGCACGCACCTAAGGGAAATTTATCGCAGTGAAGTGATTTTTAAAGTTGAAATCGATACGAGTACAGAAATAGAAACTTTAAACATTTTTTTATCATTATGTATTGTCATATTGAACAATTTTTTATTTGGTAATGCTATATTCAGCAAAAAGAAGCAAGTGGTTAAACGAAAAAATTTCTCGGGCCTTGGGTAATTGTACGTGCGGTTGGATAAATGGACGCGGAGGAAAAATGAGGTTATAGCCCATTCTTTTAACTACACTACACTGTACTAGTGGCACTATAGTTGATCTCACGTGGTCTCACGCCTTTCAAGATGGATGCGTAAAATTGTCGACGGCGAACTTGATTTGATAAAAAAACAATTACTTGATGACTATTTAATTAAATTTAATAAACAATAGCTCAAAGAACGCAGGGAAAAACGTACTTTTGTTAGGTATAACAAAATTAAATGACTAAAGTAAAAATACGGACTTATTGCCTTATTTTCTGAATGCCAAAATCACAAGAAAAATCATGATTTTACTTTTTCTTATTTTTTCAATTAACTACGTTTTTAAATGATATAACGTATGGTTATATATTTAAAAAATGCCTTCAGCCTACAAATATCGTCGTGATATAATTTCTATTCATCGGGAAGGTGCCAAACCACGAAGCGTACAATTACCCAGTGCGTACAATAACCCTACTTTCCCCTATTCCAGTCACGATGAACGTTCTCGCGTGGCTACCACGCACATGTTTTCTAACGAGACGTCCGTGGAAGTATAGTAAAGCAGCTCGGCTTGAAATCCAACGCTCTCCAAAAAGATCAAGCGACCCCAATTCAACAGCGTTTTAGCCTTGCGTCCAATAACTTCGCGCTCGTCCAATTTCGGGGACCGGTTGGTGGTCGTGGGATCATACGGCGAGTGAGCGTCGCTCTTCAAACGCAAGCCGCAGGTCGCCCAACTGACGATGCTGCATAGAACGGGGAATTCGTCCGCGGTGAAGCCGCATCGTTGTAAGTATTCCCGGCCCACGTACGACGTGTACTCGCATTTGTGGTGACAGCAAAAAGCGACGATTAGACCGCGCACGTCGACTTTGGGTTCGCTGTCCATCGACTTCGTCAAGCAACGTATCGTTAAGTCTAAAAAAAGTTTTATAATATTTTATCGTGGATTATAATATAAGATAAAAACAGAGATTTGTTACTAATAATGAAAGGGGTATACCAGTGGCCGCGCCGCAGAGGTGCTTCGCTATGCCAACCTTGTGCTTGATTGGCTGGATTTCCATGATTTGATTTAGCTGCAGATCAGCGATGTCGGCGCGTATTCTTTTTATCGCAAGACAACTCTCTTCTCTCTTAAGTTTATTGTCATTTTTATGACGGTGACTGGAACGGTCGACTAGTAAAATGCAAGAGTTGGATTTGTTCTTTACAATCTGCCCCAGCCAATATGTTAATTGAGCTGTTTAAATACGATTTCATTTAGTACTTATTGCAGTGACTTGTCCGAAATAACTGATCTATTCTTTTCAAATAAATTTTTTGCACTAATGTCTATTTTCATCAATGTAGATTAACTTTAATCTCTGTTTAATTTGCTCCTTATCCTTTTCTAGTTTTAAAAATTAGAAAAAGATAAAGAGCAAATTTAACTGACATTAAACACAATGACATTAAAATTAATCTACATTGGTGAAAATGGACATAAGAGAATTATTAGATGTCGAGATGTACCTTTCCCAGCTCCAAATTCGATGAAGCAAGTGTCATCTTGCAGGAGGCCAGCTTGCTCCAGATGTCCCAGCAGGGATGCATTTTGGAGCAAGTGCTTTCTAATATTACTACCACAGGTTTCATCGTTCAATTTGTCTTGGAGCACATCGTGCTTCAGAATTGTTTGGGAAAACTCTGGCAACTCTTCTGAATGGAACAAGATGGAGAGAGAAACATAAATATGGAACTTTTTTTTATCAGATTAGAAAATATATCAGAGATGTGTTTCACTGCTCTTAGAATGCTCGTTTTATTCTTGTTACTTATCGAATATTAAACAAGGCGAGCGTTAAATGAAACACGCCCCAGGTGATTCAATCCTACCGTAGGCGGCATGAATCTTCCTTATCACCGTTCCGACGACGGACTCGTCGAGCTGCGACAGAGGCACGCGCGGCGGCGCCGCGATAGTCTCACCGTCCAAGTTGGCTCCCTCGACCACAAACGCGGGCCGTGCGTCCAGCTTTTGCTTGACGTTGCACACGCCCAGGTGTTTCGTCAACCTTGATCGGTAGCACGTGCTGAAAGAGAGACAGACGCTCCGATAGATACTAATTAGACGCTAACTAGAATGCCCCGCGATTCCAATGAATACTTGCTGCGTGGGATCCAATGGACACGGCACTCTCTCGTCCCCGGCGTCGGCGGCGTCGCGCTGGTGCTCGCCGCAGTACCGCCGGCCTTCCCGCACTGTCATACGACAGAACCGCTTCTTGCGCTCGACGAAATATGCGCAGTGATTGCCATCTGTCATACCCGTCATTCGCGACGAGGTTCTCGGACACTTTTGCTCTCCGTGGAGACCGTTGGAGGTTAGGATTATCACTTCGCGGCACGGAGCAACCGGAGTGACGTAAAGTTAGAGGTTTGTACCCGGCTCGCCGCTAGATGGCGCCACCATTCGCTTTTCCTCCCGAAACGACCGGGATTAGTGTCACCGACGTTCCTAACGAGGGCGCCGCGTACGCGGTTTCATACACGTATGTATCTCGAAATCGCGAATTCCGATCGCGAGTAATCTGGAGTAATCCTCAACCGCCGCGCGCAATCTCGTATTCGAGAGCCGAGAACGCATAAAGAGAGAATGAAACAAGTAAGTGTATATGCGAATGTCGTAATCGTGAGAAATCCTCCTCGAGACCCGCGCTTGTCCTTGAACGCGAGCGAGAACTCGGAACCGATCCTCGAGCGTGTCTTCGAGAGTCTCGTGAACTTCCCTAATAGCACGTGATATCAAACAAATATCGTGATATCGTACAAATATACGTGCGATATCATGATGTGATATTGTTGAATATTCGTACGATATCTGAAATATCCTAGGAATATTCATACAATACCTCGTGTCGTAGCGTTAGCCGTGCCTAGCGTCCCAGTTCTTCCCCCCTCGGGACGCGGGTGGTTCACGAAATTTTTCTTTACGGATTTTTACGGAATCCTTCGAACAATATTTCCGGATTGCCCCTCGGTGTATTTATCGTTCACCGTTGAGGGACCCGCGGGCGTGCGCGCGCGCGCGCGCGAGTAATTCGCTAATGTAGAGCTTACCCCGATACCAGCCCGTCTCAAAGTTCACCTTTCGCCCCCTCCCCCCTCTTATCTCTCCCGTCCGACCACCCTTCCACCCGCTCGTCCTCCGTAATTCCCTTTTCTCGTAGCTCGTTCTCTCTATCCCGCCGCAACTTTTCCCCGGTCGGCGACGGCGGCCGGCCTCACCAGCCGCCTCGCGCTCGCGGCGTTATCTATCCTCTTGAAGCGAGCTATTACCCGATTGTTTCTTAAATAAAATATCATCGGAGTCCCGTCGCCAACCACTCACAATAATAATTGCCTCGCCAGTGTGTCAACCGATCCACCCTCGCGCGCGCGGACCGCCCCTCGTCTGCCTCGCCGGATATCTCTCCCCCTTTCTTTCCTCTTCCTTTTATTTTTCCGCCCCGTTGTCCGGAGACGGGCCGCGAAACGGAAACTCGACGACTCGCGTAATGTCACAGTGTATCGCGTTGCTCGCTCGTTACACGTTCGATCGGCGGGACGCCGAGGGCTCGAACCCATTCTTTAAACCTGTTGCTTGCGAAGTAGCGGCGATTATCGGTGATTATCGGCGACGCAGGTGTTTCGATCAAGGGAACTCGCTCGCGCGGCGCGTCAACGGCGAGACGCGCTTCCCTCGTTCCCGACGGAATTCGCCTTTCGAAAACTCCAACGTCAGATCAGTCTCTCGAGCTTCGGAGTCTCTCCCGGCCCACGCACTCCAGTGCGAAGCACGTACCTACGCCCGTAATTCACGGCCGCGAGCGCTAACGATCCCCTTTTTGTCTCCCCGGCAACGTGCCGTCGCGTCGCGTCGCGTCGCCTCGCCTCGCCTCGCCTCGCCGGCGCGGCGGTGCGCGGAGAGCGTAAGCGCGGTGTTAACAAGCAGGAGGGATTAAGGAGTAGATGAACAAGTGGTCCGCGTCATCATCAACGGAGTTTCGAGGCGCCCGGCGAAAGCGCAGATTACGCCACCCTTGCCCGCCACCGCGAGGGAGGGCAACACACCTCCGTTTCCGCGACTCGTTCGCTGATCTTCGTATTGAGATTGGGGAAATTGGTCCCGAGTGAAAACGAGGCATCTCCCGATGCTCGCCGACGTTAATCACGGCAGCGGTGTCCGACGGCTGTCACTCGTAATTTTTTTTTCTTTGAAGAGTCCGAGGTGTCGATGGTGCTCCCCTTTCCCCTCTCGAATTCCCAGAATTCGCGCGTTATCGCGCACAATGAGCGACCTGATAGGAGGCCATCAATAATTACCTGGACCCGTGCTCGCCTAACTCTAACGAAGGACGATTTCTAACGATCCCCTCGCCAGCGTCCAACTTCTGGACGTAATTAATTCCCGGGCTAACCTGGAATGCTATAATTAATTGCCGGTGGGGCTGATGAGGGGCAGAGCGCAACGGGTGCAACAATATGTACCCCGCTTCGATTAGAAGTGTAGGGGTTGGGTAGCGGAGGTAGCGGCGGAAAGGGGGGAAGAGGGGGAGGCGGGAGGGGGGAGACGGTGGGGGACCGCCTCCGCTCGCAGTTATGCAATTAATTAAATTCAGTTTGTTATTCGCCGTCGACTGTTAATTGCCGCAAAACTTCAAGAAACTGCACACGCTTGACGTTTCAAAATGCATCGCGCCGCGCTCTCGCTCGCATTCAAGATCGCGATTGTAAGTTGCATTATCCCTTATTGTGCGTTTTCGGGGATCGGCAATGTCTGCGAATTTTCACGTTTTCGCGTTAAAAGGCCTCGTTAACGTTCTCACGATAATCGCGCGCGCCGCGGAGGAAGAAAAAAAAGGAGAATTAGCGCGGAAAGAAGTTGGATGACGATTACGTCAGTGACACGTTTATAATTAACAGACGCGTGTACAACTGCGCACGGGACGCACGCCGGTAACCGCGCCCGCTTGACCTCGGATTTAATTGATACGCTCGCGAGACGGCAAATAAAAGATTAGGACGCGACGCGAGCGGTTTAATTAGCGAGGAAGAGCATATCTCTCTCTTTCTCTCTCTCGCTCACTTTCGCGTAACGAACGGTCTTGCGGTTATGCAGAGAGAAAAAGTTACGATGCGGATTAACGAGAAAAATCATCACCTTTGAACGCCGAGAAAAACGCATGCGATCTCGAGACGATTTTTCCCTATTTTTTAAAAAGGATCGCGTCCTATCAGACGCGAGATTCGCACGATGTCACGATTTACATTCGACGATCTTTGCGGCACGGTCCGCTTCTCTTTCTGTTTCGAGAACCGCGCTTTGGCGCGTCTATTCCGCCTTTATTTTTAAGAAGAGGCAAAAAGAGAAACGCGGGAAGACGGCGAAGGAAGAAGAGGAGGATGAGGAGGAGGAGGAGGAGGAGGAGGAAGAGAAGAAACGAAAACAATCGATACGACACGCCGGCAAGGCCAATCGGGCCGCGTTCTATTCGCGGCGCGGCCAATCAAAATGCCTACTACGTCGCCGGCAGGCCCGCTAATTAGACGCCACGTAAATCAGTCCTGAAACTCAACGTTAATTAACACGGGTTTCCGTTGGAGTTGCTTAGCCACCTATTTATCGAACGACACAAACGCAATATGGTCGGACACGTGTACGTCCGTTAAATACCTATCCGACTGGAGAATGTCGGGTCGCTCGTTCGCTCGCTCGCTCGCTCGCGCGCGGGAGAGAAGTTGGCTGAAAACCGGCCTTCGCGGCGCCGAAACGAAACATTCGAATCGTTCGAATTAATTCAGCCACTTAGGCGGGAGCGGTGCGGTAAAGGTACCGTGATCGATTTCCCCTCCTGAAGTCGCCTACCAAATTAACCAGGTTGCTCTCTCTCCCCTGCTCTCCTTAATTCACGACTGTAATGGGAATTTTACGTTGCTGCTGCGTCTGCTCGTCGACGTTGAACACATTATCCTGAAAGAGAAGAAATCCGGGATTATGGGCGCGAGGTGGGACTGGCAAATGAACGACACCGACCCCCGCGGACGGGGGCCGCCAACGTTTTTTCTCTTTTTTTTCTAAAAACTTGTGATTTTTATTAATTAATAAATCGTGTTCGCGTACGATTGTGTGTATGCGCGTGTGTGTTCCATGGGTGTAGTTGTATTTTTACAAGAGGCCGCGAAACCACATACAGAGATGTCGGGTCCCGATTACGAAGAGTCCGAGATTAATGAAATAACAAAATTAACTATAGACGCGCGCGGGACCGGGGTCGGCGGTCCGCACGCGTGCCATTCGACCGGGCGGGGGTGTGAGGGAAGGGCGAGGGATGATAGGGGAGGAAAGAGGGACTTTCCGTGCTCCTCGCGCGATCGCTTCCGGGCCCGCCAAGTGCGTGCGTGCCGAGTGCGGTACGCAGCGCGCGCCGTCGCAAATCCGATTCACGACGGGTTGCCAGCGATCCCGTGACGAGATCACGTCGCGTTCGTACGCCTCGCGAGTTTCGCTAGACGCTTGCCCTTGAACGAGTTGCCACTCGCCGCGCGCGCGAACCGGAAGAGAGCGAATCGCGCGACGAGTGGCAATCGCATGGTCGCGAAGCTCGAGAACGCGAGAAACGAATCGAGAAGGTGTTCTCTAAGACCAGAACGTGTGACAAAGTTTGCCCATTGTTGGGGGATTTTTCCATTTTTTTTTTTTTTTACGAAAACTGTGCCGCACGCACTTTCTCTACCAATTTTGTAAACGTGTACAAATTTTGGCTTTATTAGTTTTTGCGTTACGTAAATTTGAAAACACATTTTTCAAGTCGGATGACACGATTTCTCAGAAACTATTGAGCTTATCGATCTTAACTTTTGCGCATATGTAAAATACATGCTTGCTTGTCGCATCAAGTAGGATATTATTGCGATATTTATTAAATATTTTCTCATACGTATATTAAATTTAATCGATTTTGTTAACTTGCCTTTTAAAACTGCGCCATCTTAACAATTTGCAATATTTTTCATTTATCCTAGTTCATACGATAAACAGACATGTATCTTACATATGCGCAAAAGTTGAAGTGAATAGTTTCAGCGGTTTCTCAGAAATCGCGTGTCGGTAGATTTAAAAAACTGCCAGTTTTCAAAAATTTACGTAACGTAAAAACTAATAAACATTCAACGAAACCAAAATTTGTAGACGTTTACTAAATTTGTACAAGTACATGTGTAGAGGTGTAGAAGAATATGTGCAGCAGTTTTCTCTAAAAAAAAAAAAATAAAATAAAACTCCCGAAAATAGGTCACTCTTTCGCGGTCCAGATTAGAATAGACCCCTTTAAATGAACGAATGAAAAAAAAAGGAAAACGAAAAAAAAAGCGAAATGCAATGCTATGTACATTCGAGACGAGACAGTTCGATTAATCGGCGCCGAACGAAACTTCGGATCGATGCGAAACCAACATGCGTAAGTAACAAACGTGTTCCGCCGTGTACGTCACGACGGAAAACGCCGCTGCGCGTCCGCACTCGGCGATGCGGGACCACGGAAAACCATGGCACGTCGCGTATCGGCCGATCGCCCGTGGGATAAACGCGCGGGTGCCCCGTTCGCCGTTCGCGCTCGATAGTAAATACATAACCATTTATATCACACAAACTTTTAACAATATACAAAATGTACCCTATATACAAGATTAAATTACACAACCCAACGATGCACAAACCCCAATCCGACACGTGCACGTGGCAACGGGAAGAAATTGAAAAACGAGCTAATAAATTTGTTCCCCCGATTCGAATAACGCAAAGCTGTCCGATTTATATAAATTTCCCATCGTTATTTATACAAATCTATGCTAATTTAAATGTCCGAGATATCCGTAATAAAATCGAGCGAGAGTGAAAACTAAGATACACCGCGGAAAAATTATTTTGTTTTTTATGAATATGCTCGTACGTCTGGTCGAAGATCTGCGGCAAGCGCTGTTGCCCGAAAGAGTTTGTGCATCCTTGACATAATCCGTCAGCGCGACTTCTTGCCCAATCTACATGTACACTTCTGTATATGCCGCTCCTCACCGTCTCCGTCGGCGTCGCCGCTCGGCGCGGCGTCAAAAGTCACGAAGTCCGATCTCGGTCCCCCGGCGGCGTCGATTAGCGATTGTTCTTACCGCGATTCAGGCGCGTCTCAACAGACGCCGGAGAATCCTTAATATCGTGCCGTTGCGCCACCGTGACCTCTTGAGCGTCCAACTTCCGTGACACGCAACACGGCGGAATCGCTCGCGCGCGAATATCGTGGACGCAACGGTGCGAGCTTCATCTATTACAGTTGCGAGCGACGCTCGATCGGAGATCGTTGCGATGCGCGGGAGTCACATCATTTGAAACGAGAGTATTTGATGGGGCGACTTCGCTCTTATGGTACACATTTCGCGCCACGATATACTCATCTTCCGCCTCGCTCCGCGAATCCGTTGTACTTTGAGCCTTTCGAGCGCGCCGTTGTGCATGCCAATGTCACTTCTTGCTCGCCGCGAGCGAGTTACATGTCACTATACGTGCTATATACGCGCAACGGGCGTCGTCCGCGCAGCGCGCCAGTAGCACGCGATTACTCTTCGGAAAGTGATCGACGGACGAACGTCGTATTTAAGAACTCGTGTGTTACTCGAGTATTTAACAACTGCGACAAAGAGGAATCGTTAAGTTAAAATCTCGTCGAAGGATCGACGATCTTTCGACCGAAAGTTAGACTTATCGTAACGTTGTTACTGGCAAACGTGTTTCTGCAGACAACCCTGTCGACCAACTTTAACAACCAATGGCATAATGTAGACTTCGCTAAACGACGCGAGAGAAAGAGAGAGAAAGAGGGAGATATTTCTCGGGATAATTGAGCTCCGTTCTGTCCTCGAGAATGACATCAGTTATTTTTGCATCCTGCATGAAACTTCGTAATGTACTTACGAGATTACGCTTACAATAAAATTTGATCCGGTTATGCCGACACTGCTGCAGCGAAGAACGGATTTCGTCTTACACGCAACAGACTTAATTGATTATGCTGTTTCGAAAATGATGAATGCTCAAGAAAGAGAGGAAGAAGGAGCGAAAATACGAGCGAGAGAGGAGGAGAGGAAAGGGTAGGAGAACGAGTGAGAAGAGAGGGAGGAGAGAAGCGAGAGGAGACGCGGATGCTTAACAAGAAGGATTCGAATGATAATTCCGTGTCGTTCGTCTCACCTCGGCACTCAATTAACGATGGCGGGAACAAGGGCCGCCTAATGAGTTTACGAAGCGCGGCGGCGGCGGCGGATCGACAGGAGAACGGTGATTTTGAAAGAAAAATAATTTTCTAAGGATCCAGAACTGCACGCCGCCGTCATTTCGCGTTCGATCGTCGATTCGAATTATCTCTCTTTCTCTATATCTCTCCTCTCTCCCTTTCTCTCTTTCCTTCCTCTTCCGATTGCCATCTGTCTTCCTCGCGCGATTAGATCCTCGTTGATCGCACGTGTCGAATTTAGCGCGCGACGTTGTCGTTCCGAGGACGCGTGTCGCCTCCGAAGTGGCGGCAACCGCGAGTCGCGAAGCGGTACGCGCTCGCGGAAACTTAGGAGCGACTAAAACTGTAACGAGAATCGAAATAAATCCTCTTAATCACACGATGAAATAGAATAACGCGTAAAGATTTTGATATCAGAATAATTTGACAATGATCTTGAGAATGAGACATCGACGGGGGAAAAAGTTGTTTCGATAACGCGCAAGAGAACGCCCGCTGCAAGTTGGTAGGTGTCATGATTTAACAAATTCCACATTCCACACACTTTATGTCGAGGTAACCGCAATGCGATGACTGCAAAGGGTTCGAGAAAGAAGAGAAAGAAGACGTCACTACTGCGGCTGATGGTAGAGATGCACGATGGGTCGTATATTAAACTTTCTTCGATTCTTTACAATTGAGCAAAGATTACTATTAAAGAGAACCGGCGGATTCGTGGCGAGAGTGCTTCTGCGATGCGGCGTCGAGTGTCGGTGTCGTACTTAACTTGTCGCACTTGTCGATGTTTACTTTTCCCCACGTTTTACACGCGACTGCCAAATTATCCAGGCTCAAAAACGTCCAGAGATTCCCTCTCAGCATCAGCGCTCAAGTTCGGACGCACACGACACGTCAACACTGTCAGAACGCAAAGACGCTCGGTATCCGCGGCGAGTTCAATTACGTTCAACATCGCGGCGCCGCATGTACGGAGACATGTTCGGCTATCGCGGTAAGTTCAAACACGTTCGATATCACGACGCCAAGTCCAGAGACACTCGGACGCGTAAAGTCGTCCATGACGGTTCCCAAGGGACGCGCTACGCCTTCTTCCCACCCTTGCGAGTCTCCCCCTTGCGGAGTCTGGACTCGCAACCTTAGAGGTAGGCTCGTTCTTCATCGCGAGATCCTTCGGGAGACGGGCCCGTTAGGGCGGAAACAGCGGCTCTAATCGCAGGTATCCTGAGCCCAGGACGACCAGTCCTGATAGCTGGACGCCTGTAGATGCGATTGCTGAGTCGCCAGACCCGGATGCATGAGTGCCATCTGATGATGGTGGTGATGGTGATGATACTGATGATAGTGCTGATGACCCGGCGGAGGCGGCGAATAGGGATCCACGCCGACGGCGACGTCCACTACATCTACCTGAGGCGAAGGTACGATGGGTGGCGTCGGCTGCGGAGAGGGTTGCACCTTCTTCGGGCGACCGACCGGGTTGCCGCCTCATTCGCGGGTCCTTCGAGGCCTGCCGACCTTACCTTTCCTAACAGGCGCGCCGCTGTTTCCGGCCGCCGCGGCTGCCGCTGCCGCGACGCTCGACGATTTCACGATCTTGTGCCAGTCGGACTCGCAAACCGGCGCGCCCGACAATAAGTAATATCTGAAATTGTGAGAAATCGCGTGTCACGTGAGAGTGTTCTCGCTGGGCCGACGATCAAGTCTCTAAGTCCTGATGGATAAGAAGGGAAGGGAGACTCACCTGTCACCAGAGACGAGTGCACCGCCGCACTTATTGCAGTTGAAGCATTTCACGTGATACACCGCCTCGCCAGCCCTCATGACCATTTCGTTCGCGGGTATCGGATTACTACAACTCCCGCAGATGCCGCTGCTGCCGAACATTCTGCAACAAGATAAAAAAAAACACGTCCAATTAAAAATTCTCGGTTCAAGGTCGCGACATGTGCGTCCGGAACCGGACGCACATCATCCGCGAGGAAAGTGTCCCTTTCCGCGGCAGATGTCCGATTATGGCGTTGCGCCTGCGATTATTTTTCAACAAGTTTGTCCGCGGTTCTGGCACACATCGAGTTCCAATACCCGGCCCGTCTCGTCGTACGCGATGCGCTCGTATCCTGCGTTAATGGCAGTTAATGTTTGCGAAGCGGTTGTCAGCCGTATACCCGTTGGCTCGTAAAGTCGGCTGTTTATGCAGCAATTAGCTTCGTAACGATACGTAGGTATGTCGAATGGGGATTCGAGGAGAGCGCCACGATTTCACGTCTCTCTCTCTCTCTCTCTCTCTCTCTCCAACACGACGCCGACGGCGCGGTGAGAGAAGCTCCTTCGCGAGGGAGAGACGTAACATCGGTGCACACGAACTCCGGCCATCTTCCTCAACCGCGCGAGAGAACTTCCAAGAGTCGAGCCTGAAAATCGGATCCTCACGGAAAAGAGGATCGCCAGGATCTAACGATGTGTCTCGGGCCGTAAAGCCGAACGCGGCATACGTGCCACCACCCTGCCAAAATCGAACCTCGCTATTTAACGCTAATGGAATATTTAATTAAATCGACTTTTGAAACGCGCGATATAGGTATAGCCGACATATCGATGTCTGCGTCGGACTTTACTCCGAGAGCGCGCATAAGGCTGTTACGACGACGGAGCGGATTGGATTTGAGGTTTCTCGTTATTAATTTAATTACCGGCTGACAGTTCTATAATTAAATTGCTAATTTATCTGCCCGGGATCCACAGCTGATCGCGCGGCCAGTATCTCGATGATTGCTCCCCCGAATGACGTTTCAATCATTCCCTTTTTATTATCCGTCTCTCTCTCCTTCTCTCGTTTTTTCCTGCTTTTTTCCCTTTCTTTCTTTCCTTTTTATTTTTATTTTTATTTTTTTTTGCGGTTTGTCTTCAAACGTTCGCAACGGTTCAATTATAAATGCGCGTTTTCCTCCGCTGGAAAATGCAGTAATGCAAACAGCTAGGCCCGAACGTCGGACGATTTTGCCTACTTCTCGCGGCAAGAAAACGGTAATGTGCAAATTTTGAGACGCGCGACTCTCCTCGTGTCGTTACTTTCTCGTACATAAATCGACGCGGCTCGAGAAAGCGAAGTGTGTCGTATACACACTGTGTTTCACGCATTATTAAATACGGTGATCGATCACGGGGCGCGTCTCCTCGTCTATCTCGTTCATCTATCGCGAATAAAAACGATTGTCCGGAAACTGCGAAGCGTTATTCGAAATTCCATCACGTCCCAGTTATTAATTTAATTTCCCGCAAATCAATTAACCATTGATTAAAAACTCTCGACGCGTTACGTAAGACGTTATAAAGACGCATCGCTCGTCGTCGCGCGTGTGGGCGAGATCCTAATCAAAGGTGGCGTTTCCCCAGCGAGTCTCGGCGTCCGACGGCGCGGCGCGGCGTCTCGCAAATGAATCGAAATGCCAGCTTTTAATTGCGGCCACGGTCTTTATCCGTGCGATCGCGCACCTACTTCCGGGCCCGAATTCCTCGCGAACGTAATGAGCGACGGAGAAACGCTGTGCGCGCCCAGCTCTGGGGGCCGAATCGCTCGGCGCATTTTCGATTTCTCCATAATTGCTAATTAGAGGCCGACGGCCAAGTCAATCAGCTAGAACGGATAGAAGGAATTATACAACTGATGATCGAGGATCAGTCATAAAATTTGCTTCTCCTTTCTCCTCCTCCACCTCTCACTCTCTCTCTCTCATTCTATCTCGTTCTGGCCTCTTAATCGCTCGACGCCATTACCAGTATCATTATTCACGCGTGTTTTACGTGACCATTCTGGAAAGCTGATGACAAGCAAGAATTTTCGATTATCCGCGAGCCTTATTTACGACAGTCATAAAAAATGTCAAACAGAGCGCGCAAATTATTCGTTATTTTACTTAATTATCGTCGCTGGAAATGAGCCCCTTGCCTGGGCTCATTAAATAGTTTAGATATATTTGACAACTATATTGATCGCAGCAACGCGATAGTCGAGCGGTTAATTAAATGCGGCGGTAGAATTTTTGTCCCTTTCGGACATTTGTGTATGGGGTCTTCACGGTAATCAGAGCGACTGTGTTAAATTAGATATCGAGTGCTCCGTCCTAATAGGCATGCCCCGCGCTGGCGGAGTAATTGATCGAAAGTAACTAGCGAATAACGGTTCGACGCCGGTGATGAATGACAACCAACGCCGTCTGTTATGATGCTGATATTATCGCGCGCCGCGTGGCCGACTAATAACAATCTCTATATATCTTTGATAAAACATTGATCGCGCCAAGATTTATCTCGCTCGCATGCACGAAGCGGGACGAGCGTGCGTGTGTACTTAAACGTAACAAAAATCTACACGTAAATATATTTTAACTGTGAATACAGTTAATTACTTCCTGCCTGTATTTGCGTTTTCCCATTCGTACACGGCACAATTTACGTTTCCATTATGTACGATCTCCGGAGGAAAACCGGACTCTGTCGTTGAAGAATCCGTCGTGAAAAATACGGTTTGTAATTTATATTTCGTAATCTCCTAACGGCCGCGGTCGGATGGACCGCAAAAATTCGGCGATCCACGACGCGCCGCGCCGTGTGGCAACGTCAAACGCCGAGCACCCGCGTCGCCCGCGGCGCGTTTAATAATTTTAATGAGCGAAGTTCACTGCAGTCCGCACTAAGAGAGTAATTGGCGATTACGGTCGGCGGGGCGATCTTTAACGAGCGGTCTACGCAATTTCTAATTAGTTGATTTCACCAATGATAATACGAGTGCCTCCGCCCTCCTTGCCCGGCTCCTCTAACTTGATACGTAATTTGCCGCGCGCGAGCGCGGGCCCCCTTACGTTTTAATTGCAAGCGGCGTGTCAATCTTGCCCAGCTCTAACAAGCGTCTCTAAAGGCGCGTGTCACGCGTGCACGTTTCGCAACGCGATCCCACGGCCGCGCGGGACCGCGCGGCTCCTCCCGGGACTAATATTTCGATTGATAAATTTCCGCCACTTCGCAGCGCGATTCGCTTGTCGCCTAAAATTTCCCTTCGCAATCGTATCGACCGTATCGTCGGGAGCTTATAAAATAATGCGACCCGTACGATTTCGAAAGATTCGCGAGCAAGTGCGCCCTCCGCCCTACGGGATCGCCCTCTCACCGAGGCACCCTCGCTCATTATGCGTGCCCCTTTGCCGCACACAGCGGAGCGTACACTATGCCGCTAACAAGAGGGAATAAGAGAGAGAAAGAGAGAGACGAGGACGTGTGCGGGTGCGCGTACGCCGAAACGACGTGCATTCACACACGGAGAGCGTGGCCGTGTGTGTGGGCGACCCCCGCCTGTTAATGAGTTAGACTACCTTACCCTCGGCACTTTAATTGTCTAAAGCACAAATTGGGCGGCTTTAATTAGCGTAATTATTTGGTTCGTTTGTCCGTTTATCCAAGATCCTTGTATCGAGCGAGGGTCGAGTGGGTCGCCCCCTTTCCCTCCCCCTCTTTCGCGAGACTAAATGGATTCATTAGCGCTTTGTGCGATTAAAAATCCAAATTTCGGACCAGGGCGCGGTTCAGGGCAACAGCCTTTGTGGGCAACCTTCAATTTCGTCCGCATCTTGAACACGTCGTTCCGCTCGCGCGCCAACTCGTTTGATGATCGTGTCGCCGATGGAGGACGGAAGTCGTCGTTTCTCGTAGGCAAACTGGTGACCAAGACCTACGTTGCGCAGCACAGTTTCAGATCCTCTAACGACGCTAATAGAGCAGCTATATACGCGACTGCTCGATGAATGGTAGAATCTCTACTGATTATTTTCTTTGAGAAAGGTGACGCACGAAAACACACACACACACACACACACACACACACACACACACACACACACACACACACAGACGTGCAGCTGCAATGCCGTAGGTTGTTACCCTTTTCTCGGGATATTTCGCGCGACATAATAAACACGGATGCAGGACAGCTTCCCACACGAGCAGCATCACAAAATCTGCCGCGTTACGCGCGTGCGGTGGGCATATGCACATAACCGACCGAAACACACACTCTCGCTGCTAGCTTTAATTTTTCTAGATAATAATGATTAATCGCGCGGCCTCGGTTTCCAGTTTAATTAAAAAGCTATGCGGTCGCCACTCTTTCCGTCCCTCCCTCTCGCATACACACGCACACGCGCGCGCACGTACACACCGCCTTCCGCGAAACAGCCGACTGGCAAATTAAATTGAAATTGACTAGGTCTGGTAATGAGGTGGCCTGCAGGCCCAGTCGCGGCATTAGTCGGGTGTGGGTTCTAGAAAATGAGTTCCGACTTAACAACAAATTGCCTCGGTGAACTTCCTTTCACCCCATCCTCCACTCGGTCCCCTCGCCACCCCTTCCTCCCCCATCGTCCTCCGCCGCCCCTTTGCCCCGATTCTACTATCGTCCTCTTGCAATCCGCTCGCACGCCGCGCGAGGACTCGTCCACCCTCTGCCTCTTTGTCCTCCTCCCGTCCCACCTTTAATGTTCCACAAACGAGCGGGCTTCTAATAAAGTTAATCGATGCGAAAGAGAAAAGAAAAAAAGAAGCTGAATAAAAACACACGCGGATCTTCTTCGATAACTATTTAATTTGGTCAATCAAAATTCCTATTAGCCGCCGTGCGCAATTTGGAAGTATATGGCGAGCAACGCGGCGCCCGTATTAGAAGCTGTCTGAGATATTGAACGACGGTGGCAGCGACGGAAACGAACGCGCGTCGAGATCGAACAAGTCGGAGACTGTAAGATAAACCGCGACATGCGCGATTATCCGCGAGGAGAACGACGAGAAACGCGTTACGTAGGCGAATGACGAAAGGCGCTCGCCGAATTTCACGTCGCGTCTTGATCCGATTCAGAAGAAGGGGATCGAGAGGATCAAAGGAATGTTTTCTTCAGCGACGATCGTACGCGCGCGGCCTATCGCGATCCAACGTGGAAAATTGAATTCGGCATTGGCCGATGAGAAATTGTCCCAGGCGCCGACGCGGGACAATTTCGATCGTTCCGATCTCCGATTCATTTTAATGTAATTAACGTTTCGATTGCGCGCGCTTTGTTTCCTAGTCTAAGCTCCGTCTCCGACCTCCGCCCCCGCCCTGCCGCGTTTGTCCATCCCGGCATACCCTCTTCCTCTTCCGCGCGAGCCACCCCTCCCCTTCCGCCCACCCTCTCCCCCCCTCCCCTTCCACCCTCCTCGTAACAAGCGAGTTGCGCGGCAGAAGCATCGATCAGTCGTGACTAGTACTGTATGCACGTGCGTGTGCGTTAACACATGTGCACGCGTACACGCTGCCGTATACATAATAAATGCGTGTAAGTATCCACGGTGCGACGCTATCTCGACGATGGGTTTTCATTCAGGGCAAAACGGTAAATCGCCTACCCTTTCGTCTTCGCAACTCTCCTTCCCCGCTTTCGTCTTCGGCGGTCAATGATAGAGAGAGAGAGAGAGAGAGAGAGAGAGAGAGAGAGAGAGGCCAGCGGTCGGCCGCTGGCGCGTCAAAGGACCGAAAATACTTTTTAATAAAATTAATACGATAACCGCAGATGTAATTAACGGGGTGTATTACCATATTATATCTAAATGTAAATTAGATGTATGCTAAAGTATGCGCAAGTATATAAAAATGCCAAAGTGGCATTAAATAGTCGATGACCGGCCGCCGATGATTCTCCCCTCGCCGGACTCCGGAACTCGTTCTTTGACCGTGCGGCGCGTTTTAAATCCGCGCCATTAGATGCACGTGATACTTGATTCGAGGTAGACCACGAGCGGCGAAGTTAAACGAGTAGATAACGACGTGCCCGGAAAAAAGGGAGCGCGGAAAGGAAGGCCAGGGGTGGCAGAGGAAAGGCGAGGTGAAAAGAAAAACCGGGGAAATGACGGGAGCGCGCGCGGGGGGAGGATGAGGGAGAGGAAAAGGTGCCGTGCCAGGCAGGCAGGCAGGCAGGCAGGGCCGGGACCCAGCGCCGGCGGGGGAGGGACGAGGAGTGACGACACAGAAAGGACTTCTTTTGAATCGCAGAGGCAGGTAAAGCGGGACCCGCCGCTCTCACACCTGCGTGTGAGAGTGCCGGGGCCGACCTACCCTTGGTCGCGGCAGGGCCGTTCGAGAAACGAAATCCACGTGGCAACGATGTGAACCCGCGGGATGCAACCGAAGAGTATTTCGCTTTAATAATCCGAATCTCGATCGACCTCGCGCAAGTCCAAAGACTAAGAATCGCGCGTCGCTCGAAAAGCCAGGTGTACTTCGTCTCGCTCCGCTCTGCTCCGAGGCGCAGGCCGCGTTCGATATTGGAAGAAAAAAATCACGAGCACAAATTAATGAACGTTTAAGATGTATCGGCGTTAAAAGAAATGAGAAGGTAGAACAGGCGGAAAAAGTTGAAAAGAGGGATAAAGGATCCTCCTTAATGACGTGTGGCCTTTAAAAGTCGCTCGCCTAGCCACACTCCACGCACGCTAACGTTAAAAAACCTTTTGCTTCGATCGCAAATCTCTCGGGGCGTCTAACAATTCGCTCCGCGATCCAGCCCTGTAAGCGAGAGAACAGAAAGCTGGATGAGAGGCAAGGAGAGGAAGAAAGAGCAACAGAGAAAGAGAGAGAAAGAGAAGAGGGAAAGGAGGGAAAGAGAGAGAGAGAGAGAGAGAGACGAGCAAAGAAAGCGCGCGCGCGTAGAAGATGCGACATCGCCCGCTGCAAATTGCAATTTTGTTGTGAGATCATTATAAAATACATAATGCCGAGTCGCCTTCTACCGCATAACCCCCCCCCCTCTCCCAGTTCTCTCTCCTTCCCTCGCACCGCCCAACGGAGGTCCCGCGCGGAACCGAGAGACGCTCGAGAAAGAGAGAGAGAGAAAAAGAGAGAGAGGAGAGGAGCGTGGAGGAAAGGAGAGGAGAGGCGGCACAGCGTCTCGTTAAAAGTTTCTAGCGACGCGTATTCTTAATAGTCTGCGCGCGCGGACACGCCGTCATTAAAATTATAACCACCCTCCTGTATCACCTCACCGATCCCGTGCCATTCCGGGCAACGGCAAGAGAGAGAGAGAGAGAGAGAGAGAGAGAGAGAGAGAGAGAGAAGAACGAGAAAGGCAAGAGAAATCACGATGCGTGAGAAGAAGAAAGAGGGGAAACAGGGGAAGAGAAAGAGAGAGAGAGAGAGAGAAAATCGACGAAATCCATTTATTCGTGCGTGGAAAAATTCAAGTATCAATGTTGCAAAGTAGAAATATAAACGATACAAATGACATCAAACGTAAAAAAAAAAAAAAAAATACGCGTGAGGTCGTCAAAATGATTCCACTCGGGCTCAGAGGCGCGAGGCGACGCGACTCGACTCATCCGAAGAGTACGAAAAGACTCGAAGGGGGTAGGAGTTGACGAAGGGTACAGAGAGGAGGCGCGGCTGGTAGGTGGCCCATAAGAAAGCGGAAGTACGAGAGGAAGAGATACTCCCCGGCGGGATAAAAGCGCGTTTAACTGAAACTCGTGGAAAGTTGCGGGCTCTCTAAATATGTAAATACGAGGCTACTGGATGTTATTACGCGCGCATACATATAGAAGCGCGTCTCGTCTCTACGTGTGTACGCGCGTATATAGATTCGTAATGCGCGGGCGCGCATAAGGTAAAGCGACGTCCGGAAGAAAGCCGGCGTAATCGTCCGATATTTAAGTAGCGAGTTTAGGTACACTGGGTATATTTAAACGCGCTTATTATCATATAAATACAAGTTGGACGTTCAATTTACGCGCCGCAGGCTGCGCGGTTGCGAGCGGGGCGAGCGAGAGCGAGCGAGCGGAGCTCTTCGTTTCGTCGTCGTGTGGCGCGCGGCGACGGAGTTGCAAAAGTTATTATTGTTATTACCGTACCGTTTAGAAACTTTTGTTGAGCGCGCAACGGACATTACGCGGCCTGTATGCACTTTGGCGCATCGAGTTATCCGTCGTTGCGACTCGGATGATATTACGGGCGCGCGCGAGCGCGTGCTGCGCCGATGTTAGTTAAATACCGGCTATGCGCGATGGAAAACTCACTGGAAGATTTACGGCGCCGTCAAATGCGTAATCGTTGCGCGATAAAAGGATGAAGTGCGGCGTCGATGTTTTTCCGGAAGTGGCGACGACCAACGTACGTACGTACGTTCCGAAAACGATCCAACGTTCCGCGTAGAGGATACTCCTCTCGTTTCTGAACATTAGTTTCTATTACGAACGTTCGCTAGTTTGACAGAGACTCCAATTGATTTAAATATCGTATCGTACGCGTTGATACGGCGTCGCGATTGCTTCGACGAGTCTTATCGCGAAACGGCTCGAAACTCTCGCGAGCGAGGTGAACGGAGGAACGATTCCGCGTGAGGTCTCTCGTGACGGGCTCATTCTATCGCTTCGTTATTAATGAATCTTTGAAATATTAAGCTCACAACTCTTTATAAGCGCCAGGGTTGTTACCCTCGGTGTATTGATACATATCTAGGAGCAGTTTAAACACATAGACCCTCCCTTCCCCTCTCCGTATCACGCGCGTGTAATCGTAAAATCGATGCTCCGCTCTCCGCTTCGATTCCGTCTCGCGGTAAAACTGTTTCGTAGTGCTAAATAATAAATGACCCGCGAGCGAAACGTCGCTAATGTTACGTCAGATATTCTGGCTCACGGATAACGACGGGCAGTTTTGCCTCGGGTAAATTTAACCGCTCGCAGCGCGGCAGGAGGACACAATCCACAAATTCTGTATCTAGACGTGATAATAATTTCTTATTCATGATCCCCGAATATGGCTGGGACGAGAGCGAGGTACCCCACAATCTCGGAGAGATCTCTCGCGGCGACATGGAACGATACTCCCGATGATCTGAAATAACTCGCGCCAATGTATGCGGTTTTACGGAGGCTTCGCGACGGTTCTTTTCACGTAGAACTTTCGAACCGTTTCGCTCAATTACTCGCCGAACGGCGAATTGTTGTCCGTCATCCGCGGCACGCGATACACCGTCCTCCGTGTTACCTCCGAGATTGCGAGAAGAATAATGCGGGGAATTTTTATCGGGCGTCTGATAAAACGAGCAAAAAAAAGCCCCGCGGTGGCCAGGGCTGCGTAACGCGGATGTCTCACGATGTAAACACGAGTGCAGCGGTAGATACACCCTTATCAGGAGTGCGGCACGCATTCCCTCATTACCAGAGTCTACTCTCGGCGCGTCCACCCCTTTCAGCCACCCACCCCGCAACTTACTCCCGCGCTCGGCTCGGTGTTTCCCTCCCCTCCCCGGCCCGGCCCGGCCCGGCCCTTCCTGCCGCAACTCTTCTTCCGCTGAATACACCGGAGGGACGAATGAGAGGAAGATAGCGCACGCCGGTGTGTCCGACAGATAGAGCTTGAAAAATGCGTATTTCTGGACGGTGTGCGGCCGTAGCGATTTACCCGGGCCCCTGCCCCCCTGCCTCTCTATGTAAAATTTCGAATGAAAAATTCGCTGGCACGCGCGCGAGGGGATGCGAAAACGACAGAAAAGATAAGCCGCTTTACATCTTTTTAACATCTCCGGTACGCTACGCGTAATAACGATTTAAGTAAACGCGGAGGTGTTAATTGTTCCGATAAGGAGAAGGAGAGTTTTAAGGTTTCGTTAGGCAGCACCTATTCGCTACGGTACAAGCGATTAGCACCCTCAATTGGGAGACGGACTGCGACATACGTTGCAAAGGATTCCACGCTATGGAACTCTATGGTCCGATGCGCGTTTAAAGGAAGCCAATCAGGGTTCAGCCGCGTTCACTTCACGGAAAGACATACGCGAAATCGACGAACCGGCCAGGGCCAGCAGCTAGGCAAAAAGGTATTAACTACCTCTTAACATGCAGATTGCTCCCAGAAGACTTTGGTTCCTCGGGTTCCCGGGGAACGTTGATTGGACGATTATTTAATACCTCGTCCAGAGGAGCCTCCATTATTTCATGCGATTCGTCCGCGTCACAAACGCTCTCGTGTTTTGTGTCCGTGTCATGAAATCGAATGCGCGCTACCTTTAAAACTAGCAGTATTCAGCTTGGCTGAATGCGGCCAGGTCTTCAGGCCACAACAGCTGCTTATATACAGGGTGTCCTCGTATAAGTGATCATCTTTTCCTTTTCTCGCAAACTAACAGAGATTGATCTAATAAAAATAATGTCAAAATAAATGATTTTGATTATATTTAATTGGGTTATAATACCGTTCATGTTCCGGAATATTTTAATTATATTGAAACATGGAATATCGATCTTATATTTGTACGTATCGTCTTGCACATTTAGTCTTGTGTATTATATGCACATGTAACTGCAAAACACTATATATATATATATTTAATGGTCGTTAAATACTCTAAAGGAATTTAGGAGATTTCTCACACTAATTGGCTTATTATTAGTTTCAAAGATGCAGCATATATTAATGTTGAAGTTGTTAAAAATTCCGCAATTATTTTGATGAAACTTTGAGTATGCTCGAAGGACATGAAGTGTACATATATATCCACACATACACACATACACACATATATACACACATAAGCATACTTAATTAAATGAAATTAACAAGCAGTATCTCTATCGGAGGTAGTTTGCGTAACAAAAAAAAACGGTAGAGACGGCAGCACACGCGAAAAGGGAGGAGAAAGAGAAGATGCGAACGGTGAATCGCAATAAACCGCGTATCATAGGTATCGGTAGCGGAGAAGGGGCTCGTCGACGGGTCGAGGCGAGGGGGCGGGACGGTGGGTCCAATCGCATTTAATAGCACAAAATTACGCCGAAATTGGATTCTAATTTAGCGTTCACGGGGCAAATCTATTCAAATTAGTTCAAGGGAAATAACGAGTCCCGTCCTCCTCTCCTTCCTCCCCCTCTCCCCCACGCCCGCGGGATTAAATAAATTTCCTTTCTGTTAATGATTATGTAGATTGAACGACATTTCTTCTGCCATCGTTTTGGACGTGTCACGTCATCTTTTTCCCTTTTTTTTCTATTTAGACCGATGGGGGCGCCACGACATGCCGTGTGAGGCCACGGGACCCGAATTAAGGATAATTGCCTCGCGCGGGCGAGAGACCGGAGAGAGAAGGGGAGAAGTCACGACGACGAATATCGGCCATTGCTGGTCGGCTCGTAAAAGTCGCGCATTGATTTTCGACGGCACGTAATCCTCGTCGATCCTTACAATTGCTTTGCGCTCCCGTCTCTTTCACGCGGTCTCCCTGGTGACTCCGCGGCGTAGTTACTCTCAAAATTTTGTTTACATCTCTCAACACTTTGAGCTGGACTTTGGACCCTCGAAAGTTCGACACTTGACGGGATTAAATGCATACTACCGCGATTCATGGAATCGGAAATCTAAAGCAATCTAAAGGCCAGAGAAAGAGAAGGGGAGGAAAGAAACATCTCTCGATGCATCGTTCGTTGCCGCAGATCCGGCAGATTGATCGATCGGGCCGGTTTCTCGGCCGCCGAAATGCACGTGATTCCGTGTACGTCGTTTCAAAGAACTCTACGAGATAAAAGGGTATTTGTAAAAGCCTCGTAATTGTTCGCACGACACCGATAGCGCGACAGCGGTGGCGGTCGCGAAACGGGCGCACGAAAACTCGATCGCATTATAGAGCGGCGACACGCTCGCGCGCTCGCGCGGCCGAAGAAAATACTCGATATACCAATAAAACCGATACGCCGCGTCGAAAATTTGGCGACCCGCGGAATGAGACACTTGGCAACCACCTGTGGCACGGGGCATTTCGAAACGAGTTCTAATCTTGCCAACTATGGGCCGGCCGAAACGCGTCATCGAATTTCCGGCGTCACTCGCGGATCAGATCAAAATTGAAACGGAAATTACTTTTCGCGCCGAGCCGTTTTACGTTGACGGCTTAATAACTTCGTTGCGGCCGCGATAAATTAGTACAACGCTATTACGTTGTAATACTCGTATTCAGTTCACATCCCGATCATTGCCTAAAAAAAAAAAAGAGTTACATCGGAAAAAAATTTACATAAACGAAAAACTAACTTTGCGAAACCCACTGGTAATTCGCAATTACATACGCGAAAGATAAATGTACGATATGTACAAGGGTGAAATCAATATTTCATGTTTCGGTGTAATTAAAATGTTTCGCAACGTAAACGATATGTTGCAATGCAAGCAATTATAATCTTAAAGCTTCAGTTAATATTCGACCGACGGTAACGAAGCACAGATGCGCGACTCTGCAGACGCGCGGTTCTTAAATCAGTATTTCTATTTAAGATCCATCAACAAGGAACTCGACCGAAAAGTCGACGCGACGCTTCGTCATGCGGTTTGTGTTCACGATCCCCTTCGACGTGAAATTTGTCTCATTAACAATCTAATTAATAATCCAATTACGCAGCAAGATCCGCCCTCTGGCATATTTTCACGGTAAGGGGAAAACAATTCTGTCGGACGTTTCTCCCTTCCATTGCAGGTAGATGGAGAAATGGCGATAGCTTCGCGAGAGAGTGAGGCAAGTGGAAGAGGGTTAGTGCAGGAGGGGCATGAGGAGGAGTGGGATGTTTACCTCAACCCCCAGGAATTTAATAAGCAATTACCAGGGATGAAACGAGACGCATCCGTGTATCTGTATAACGAGGCGGTTTGCTGATGTGTTGTGTGTGTGTGTGTGTGTGTGTTCTCGCGCGCGCGCGCGTGTATGTGTGTGTGTGTGTGTGTGTGAGAGGAAGAGACGGAGAAGAAGAGAACGAGGGAGGACTGCTTGTAGAAAATGAAACAGAAGGTACTGAAGGAAAGAGAGAACAAGAGAAAAAGAAGGAGAGAAAGAGAGAGAGAGAGAGAGAGAAAAAGAAAGGGAAGAGGAAATAAACGAGCGGGGCGAATAAAAGACACAAGATTGTACGCCCACGCACCTCGATCAAGACAAAAGATAGATACAATATTTCCGATAAATTATGGCCGATTTTGTCAAATTGTTCCATTTGTGGAAACAGATGAGAATATAGTCTCGGAGCTGCTCGAAGATTGTCTGCTGTGATACGCGCATTAACTTTCTTCGGGGGCAATTTCGTTTGAAAAGCCGCACGAATTCAATATTCCTCTATGGATAAAGCAGCCGAAAACAAGACGAATGCGAGCAAAACATGTCGCATTAGGTTTTGATATGTACTCGGATGCGTAAAAGAATAATAATAATAATTTACTTTCCTGCGCGAGAGTTAATTAGGATTGTACGCTGGCCGGTGGACTGATGTTTCAGGGTGGATCGGACGCGGTAACAACATAAGCGCATTGCGGAGGGCTCTGCGCTCTCCGGCCCTTTAGGATTTACGAGATATGAATGTACCGCGGGATAAAGAGAGAGCGATGGAGGGCGGCGGGCGCGGGGGATGGGTCCGTTTTCGTGGTTAATTGGCTGGGTGTATTTGCACGTACTTGCGGCGTAATTATGTGTATACACGTATGCGCGTTACCTAATACCTAATAAACGGCCTTGTGTACCGGCGAGAGCGAGAGATACGATTCGTCCGCTTATATAATGTCTCGTGACGGCCGCGAGAATACATAATTAAAGAGCGCGGAATAAATTAGCGAGGCGTTCAGATGGAATATGCGACACAGAGAGGCTGAGGCCGTTAAAGTCGAACGGCTCATCTTCAATTTTGAGGCGTTCGCGCGATGTCGCGATAACAAAATGTGCGACGAGTACATTCGACGATTCGACGTCGACGAAATAATTTGGGAAGAAGGAGCGCGCGGGACACGCGTCAAAGGGATACGCGATCGGAACGAAGAGGCAGCTTCCTCAAAGGGCGATATGGCTGACATCCAGATATTCCTGCCGTTGGTACCTCCCCTTTCTATGTCTAGCACAGTGGTTTGTCATTCAAGGCACGCCGCCATAATTTGATATATTAGGTACACATAAGCGATGGCTGATCGCGGTTATTAGGTTGGGTACACGCTACAACCACCCCCTCGAACTCCCATCGGAACGACCCCTGACCTGTTCGCTATCCACCTCCCCTCCCCCACGTCGTCTCTTGTTCCTCCACCTCACCTCTCTCTCTCTCTCTCTCTAACCCTCTTCGCGCTCTGCCTCGTCGATTCAGATCGCGCGGCTATTTGCTATGCCGCTCGCAGTCGCGAAATAGGATTATTATTATAGCCGTGCGCGCTCGCCAACTTTGACGGAGCCACCCTCAAGTACGGGAGGTTGGAGGAAGCAAACGCCCTTTTGCGTTTAGCTACGCTGGAAATTTCGTGGGGATGTTTTAAGTGCGACGGACTCTGCAGTAAGAATGAAGATGAGCGGTAATTAATTTTCGTGATACGCAGTAACGTACGATAAGCTACGGGATTAAACGGTAACTTTCGGCAACGATGGTGCACGGTGGTGTGCTGGAAAGCCGTTCCATGGCGCGACACATCGCGGAATATCCACTTAATTTTCCTGACACCATTTCACCGTGGAATTGGCGGAGCCGATTAATAGAAACGTCGAATTCGCTTCGATGCATCGACGTAAAAAGACAAACGCGAACCGCTCCGACTTCCATTATCGATAGCGCCGGCTAAAATACAAACAGCTTATCATTGGCGTTACACGGGTCGCGCGTTACCCTTCTCCCGCAGTCGTTATCGTCCGCGTGTAAAAGTAGCGCGGACATCTAACTGCAATTTGCGAAAAACCGCCCGCGCGAATTAACGCTCTCGCGCACTTAATCCATGCGACGCGGTGCGCGATAGGCGCGCTCTTTCTCCCCCCTCCCCTCTCTCTCTCTTTATCTTTCTTTTTTTCTTTCTTTCTCTCTTTCTATCTTTTGCCGCTATTTTCCTTCCAACATGCCGCCCGGGACAGTTTCATTAATACGCGAGTATGTGCAAATTCATGCTGATCCTTCGTTTGCGCCTAATGAATCGCCCGGAATATTGTCGCAGGCCTCTGACAACGGCGGATATCAAAGAATATCTGGCCGATGTTTCTCAATAACAATCGTGTGCGAGCATTTATTGTATAATATTTTAAATTGCCATCCCAGTGTTGAATATCTTTGAAAATCTAGAAACGATAAAAAAACACTGAATCCAATCAGATTCTACATAAATCATGATATCATAACTTTGCGAGTCAAAAATCTACAATTAAAAACAAAAAAAAAAGAGGAGATTGGATGAGCATGATTTCAACATTACATTTATTAACGCTCGGAAAAATGTTGGGCGATGGAATAATTCGGACAGTTTGAATTTCAAGATCAACCATCAAATAATTCGAATTTTTTCGAATTAAAGGTATGTTCGAACTGTTTAAACTCACTTCATATTCGGAAGTTCAAAATTATTGTACTTAAATTTTGTAAAATATTAGTAACGTATGTATTGGTTGTACGTGTGCATTCAAAATCATTGTACAATTGATAAAAATAATTTATAAATAAAATAAATGATAGAAAAATGAATAAAAATGCAAAATGACATTTTTTTAAATACAACGTTGCGTTTTCAAAGAAACATGGAATAAAATATAAAATGTATTAAAAAAATTAAGAAATTAATAACATATTTATATGTTACACATATTTATCCCACATCCAATCATTTCTTTTCAACATTTTTATAATTTGAAAAAGAAAAAAAAACACTCGTGATAAACTACTTTTTTATTTTCAATGCACCCTGCGTTTCCAATCTTCTTTATTGTTCGAACTTCAGACATAACGAATCGATATTACTTTATCGATATTACGAATCGAGATTAATTACTCAAGTTCAAACTGTTCGAATTGTTCGAAATATTCGAACTAGATGCTCACTGCTCACTATTTTTTACTTCGAACAGATCAAACGTACAATATGCTCGAATCTTTTGTCCGAGACCTAATATTTGTCATATAAAAATTTAAATTTTAATTAACGTTGGAAAATGTAATTTTCCAGACTTAGAAAATACTCGCCGAATTAGTCGCGAATATTTCTCAACCGGTCATTCATCGTTCTGCCCATTCCATTTTATTCGCGTGTATCAATTAGATCCGCTTTTTTCCGCGCTGATAACATCGCGAAACAGGCCCGGCCAGGCGGACGCACCAGCAGCCAGCCTCAATAAATTCTCGTTCCGAAAAACCTACGGGCGTCGTGCCGTAATTAGCATGCGTGCGACAAATGAAAAATGATTGCGCTGCCGTAGATACGTGCGAAAACGCGTGCGTGCACTCGTACTTTCATATCTTGCGCGCTGAATGCACTCACGCCATTTTTCGTTAACACTACACGGTTCACGAATGACATGACAAACCTCGATGTATGGTATTTGCCGAATCGTTTTTTTTTTTTTTTTGGTATTATGGCCGCTATTGATTCCTTTGATCGTTAGCACAGGTCCCGTGACGCGTACAAAATGTTGTAAAATTTATTGTTTAAATCCTGAACATCTATTTCTGGTATCTTGATATCCCGTGCGCGTGATTTTCCTTTAAGTTTTTTTCTTTCGTTTCTCGCACATTTTTCGTCGATTCCCCGTACGCTTTCGGGATTAGTTACGCGCTGAATATGAGTATCGACATTATCGAGCGGTTTTGTCAAAGGACACCAGGGCGACGTCGGAACAAATACGTTTCGAAGCACGACGATCGTGCTATTTATTATTCAGTGGGTGGAAAAGGCTCGCCCTCCCCTGCGTGTATTTCGATCGCAGATAAACCTACCCGCGAGCGTAATGCGAGCTTTACTTTGGCGATTAGGTCCTTTTCCACGAGCACGCTCGATTTGACGAGCGATCGAACCCACAAAGGAAATAATTTGTATTTGAAAAATAAGTCTAATAAATTAACAAAGCAGAGGAAGAGAAAGAGAGAGAGAGAGACAGAGAGAAAGAGTGCGGTGGGGGCTGGCAACTTTCTTTGGATATTTAAAGCATGAAATTAATCCGTAATACCTAATGCATAAGTTTTCCACGTAGGGATTATTGGTTACTCGTAATAATTGGATCTTCGGATTTCAGGTCTCTCAACGCTTCGCGCAAGAAGAGCCACGCCGCTTCTCTCGCGAGTGGCGCGCGAGCGCGATCATTGAGCATATTAAAAACGGCGTTTAACCGCCGCGCGATGGCTATTATTAACCTCAAAAGGGGCTTGTCAACGCGCGGCCGGCATAAATGCCACCTAATATCTCGGCAATGATAAATGTGACGGACATCTTCCTCTTTTTCGTCGGGACGACGCGCATAAAACGTTCCCTCAAAGGGAGACCAAAGCGTTCCGCCGGATTCCGAGCAAATCTACCGCGTTTGCTCAAGCCCGCGCGCGCGAGCGCTGCACTTAGGTTGTTCGTATGTAATTACAAACGACGCACTTTACGCGGATGTCTTCATTTGCACGTACGGTCGATGCACGAATAATGCGATTTCTCGTTGTACGTCCGCGAATTTATGCTAAACGTGACATCTTTTTTTTTTCTCTTTTTAGATTTATGCAGAAATATGGAGATGCGCGAAGTTTAAGAGCGATAGTCCGATATCCGTAAATTACGTAAATATCGTAGTATATTCTACACTACGATAATGGGCTCTCCTCTTTCCCATTGTCATCGAAGTGAAGTCTTCCTATTCAAAGAAACTGAACTTAATTTACAGATATATTCTTAACGTTACGGTATTGTCCGCACGCGCTTTCTCTCGATTACCAATTCATTGGCGAGTTTCAACTCTATCTCCTAGGTACCAACTTAATTGGATTCTATTCTGTTTCTCGCGATTTCTTAATCGTCAGTCTAATTAAGTTCGTAATTTAACGTGGAAATATGGGGAAACATGTTATTACATCGGCCGAATGATCGTCAAATTCAATTAACTGATTAATTATCATGTAGTGGATCAGGCGACTGGGTTGCAAAAACGATCGAGCCGGAAGCACTTCTCGTGGTCCTGCGATTGGCCAGGGGGTCCTTCTCTTCAAATCTATCCACCCACCCACCCACCCATCCATCCATCCATCCGTCCATCCGTCCGGGGAACATCGTTAGATCACACACAAGGGCCTGTTCAAATATCATTACTCGGTTTGCTGCGGAGTCAAACGCGAATATCGCGAAATCGCGCAAACATTTCATGAATCAGCCTCTACCCATCGCGCGTACGCGCTGCCACCGCCAGCAGCGTAACCACCTTCTGCGGTATTCTCTTAATTTCCCCCGTGAAATCGCTGTCAAGTTGAACGGATTAATTCCTCTCTATTTGCCGCGGCTATTCGCCCTTCCCCTCCTCGCCTCTCTCGCGCCGCTCCTCGCGTAATCTTGTCTGGATTGTAACGAACGGTATTGATTTAATGGCCGAATTATGCTTCGATTAAACTGTCGCTCAAATATCTTTGCTTATTTGCATACAATCTTAATATCGAGGCTGCTACTTAACCCTTCGTTTCTCCGCCGCAAACGCTCGTGCTTTCTCGAAAGAAAGAAAATTCCCAGCGCTCGAAGCTCGAGTCATCTAAATCACTTATATGTGAATATTACTCCCCGGATAATAACAATAATGATATTGATCGCAAGAAAGAAAAAGAAATAAATGCGAATTGCTCGAGCGTGCTCGAGTCGGCCGAGTCGTACAATTATTAGCCGAGGGTAAAGGATAGTAGTGTTCAATCTGTCGTGCACTATCGCAACCGTGGTCCACAGTAACTTGCAAACTAATCGCTTCGAATATTACCGCGATAATAAGTCGTCACGACGCTTTCTTTCTTTCCGCCAGCAATCTCGCCGTCCACTCGTTAACGCGCGCGCCTCGGCCATGAAAACTGTTCTCTTCGTCGTCGTCGTCGTCGTCGTCGTCGTAGAAAACTTTCCTACTGGCAAAAATTATAATAATTACGAATCGGTGCCACGGCTACGCGCCACCCCGGACTCACACGTATTACGTGCAAGCTTTAGTGCGTCTTACAAAAGGCGCGTCGACACGCGATTCCGACTCGCATTAACGCACCGCTCGAACCCAGGACACTATCTGATCTCTCCGAGGAGTTTTGTAAATATACATATGATATGTACATATGATATACGTGTGAGATATCTCAAACGTGCGCACACTAGCGCATAGAATGAAAACTTAACGGGTTTCCTAATGATTGAATGTCGTGAGTTGGATAATAGTTGTATGAATAATAGTGACTTGTTATACATTTCGGAAGATGCAACAACCAAGATAACACGCACCACCTTCCATTCGTCTCGTGATGTACGGAGTCATGCAGTTTTGGGACACCAGCGCGACTGTTAGTCGAACGGTCATCGAACTCAGAAATTACCAAGTTCGAGAAGCGACACGGCGGCTGCTGACCAAGAGCAGGAAATTCCCGACTCGAGCCGCGGTCGAAGCGGGTGGCGGCGGACGAGGGGGTGGTGACCAGGGGGCGGCCGGGCAGGTGGGGTAGTGAAAATTTCAGCCCGGTGGTGGCCCGAATTAAGCGTCTAATTGTAAAGGCGACATGTGCGAGGGAACCACCGCGCGGGCGGGGTGGTGCGGCGGGAAGTGGTGCGGCGAGCGCGATGGGGGCGCGTAGGTCGGACGGAGGTGAGAAGGTGGCGGGGGGTGAAGGTAGCAATTAACTTCTCCTCGCGAGATTAGAGCGAGATATTACGAGATATCGAGCGACTTAACGGCAACACGCGAGAGACTTCAAAGGCAGTAATAAACTGCCTCTAATGAACCCCTTATCGCCCGGTGCCACCCCTCCGTTCCCCGTTCCCGCCCTCTTCTTCGTTTCCCTCAGCACCTCCGGCGACCTACCGTCTACGTACGTGCCTCCCTCGACGCGATGCGGGCTGAATCGAGCGCGGAAAATACGCCGTGTTCTCTTCCGCGCGAACGCGATCGGCAGTCTCTCTTTCTCTGTTATCGTCGTTGTTACTATTATCGCGCTATACTATTACTCTCGTCGCTCTAATGTTATATTGCCATTATTATCGATGTGAGTAAAATACATGTTTCATCACGGTTTCGTCACTCTGTTATTTTCTTTCTTTACTTTAAGCTTTAAGCTGTCACTTCAAGTACTTATTTCTTCTTGAATTAAACAAGAAACCCGATATACATGTTTATTTATACATCTTAATCCAGAGTGACTACACGTTATTACATTAATTTGCAATTATTGATCCTTCTGCTATCTCGGTATATTTTGGATTAAGTTAAATCGGCAATCGGATTAAAAGCAAAAGTAGACAATATTGAGATCATCAACGAAATGTTGCCCGTTCTGGAAAGGATTGCGAGAGTACCGGGAGCCAGTCTATCCGTCTCCCGGTTCGTCCTCGGCTCGTCGGCTCGTCGCCGTCGCTCGTCGCGGCGCTGCGCCGTGCTACGCGGCATGGCGCGTCGCCGGTCTCCGTCAAGCCCAATCATGTTGATTCAACAAAGTACCTACCTACCAAATTGCTGGAATTTGGTATTCGGCCAGAAAGATGGAGGGAGAAGGAGCCATCGGAGCAAGCTAGAGAGCTGGAAGCCGTCTGATTGCACATCTAGGACAAACCAGCATCACGACGACGTCGCTCCAGCGGAAAGCCAAGCGATGATTGGCCGCACACACATTCTCTCTCTCTCTCTCTCTCTCTCTGTCATTCCCCTTTTCCTCGATCCCTTCAGCCCCTCGTCCGTACGCCCGAAACCCGATGGCGTCGGGGGCTGGGGGTGATTGGACGCATCTCGGTGATTGTGGCACCCACCGTCCACCCCTCTGCACCCCCTTTTCACTCACTCTCTCTCTCTCTCTCTTTCTCTCCCCTTCCTTTCTCTCTCTCTCTTACTCTACTTCTCTCTCCTTCCGTTCCGTCCACCGCGCCATCCCTCCTACACGGCTGTAAATCGAGTTTACCCTCTTGCCGTGGCTCAGCCCTTCAATCAAACTGATTGAAACATTCCTTGAATCCAAAAGAAACGAACCGCCATCCCTTCTCTCTCGCCTCTCCAACCTCCCCGCTATCTTTCCGAGTCGCACCGCGCTCGCTATCCTCTCCATCCATCTGTCTATCCACTCGGCCCGCGCGGATATATCCGTCGTTCTCTTTTCGACGAGGCGGTTGTAGCAGACGCTGCTCCCGTGCAGGAGACACCCGATGGTGTTTCGAGACAACCGGTTGGTTTCAATTCCGACAGTAGTTTGATTGTAAAGCTGCGCAGGGTATAAAGCGCTTAGCACGATAAGACGCACCGAGTGTTCCGTAAGAACGTATTATTGTTGTCCCGTGTCGAGAGTCATACGCAAAGTCCGATGGTTTTCCGCTGGTATGATCCCACAAGTGTGGTCGACTTGTATATTTGTTAAACGTGATTCATAGATCTCGAAAAGAGCAAGAGTGAAAAAATACATCCCATTACTCGATCCTCGTTACATATTCTTAAACGTTTAAACTGTTTTATCCTCGTAATTCATACATCTTTCTGATAATATCATCTCTTTGAAGTTAGTTTTAAAGGGCAAACTTTCCAACAGTTCGTCGCGTTTCATTTTTCGACGAAAGCAAGCCGATGGGCGCCGGAACGGGCGATGTTAGACCCATCCCGAGGATGGGGACGTCTCGTAGTCAAATATTGATACTAGGCCGGACTAAATCGCTCGACTATGCCAACAGATTAGGATGTACGTGCGCCACGGTTGAGTAATAGCAATCGCGCGATAAGGAAAGGACCGACGAAATTGAAATACCAATGTTACCAATCGACGCGATCGATAACAAAAATATCCTCCCTTTGTCTTTCGCGTTTCCGTTATTGCATAACAATGTTTTAGCGGCGGTATTATGATGAAACGTAGAAACACGAACGGCCGAGCGCGCTTAACTGCAGCGTGAAATGCAAGAAATGTCACTCCTCGTGCGGATATAACCGGTTGGTTGAGTAAAAAAAGGACTGACAGTTCCATTACCTCCGGTACGTGCGCGGCCGGGCCAGGTTGTGCCGATCTATTTCGGGGGGACTAACTAAGTTCAGCGTCTGTTTCTCATTAAATTGCGCTCTGACCTCGAATCATCTAAATTTGGAACGGCCACGCCGATTAGGTGCATATTCATCACGGTACGGCAATCCTGAAGTCTCGAGCCATTCATCGATAAACGATCAGCGCGGAGAGATGTGTGCGTTGTATCGAGTACAATGCGGCAATATCATAATGGGCGAGACGACGTCGTAAAGACATCTAAAATACGTTCCATTCTTTCAAATATCTTTTATAAATGATTCATATGGATAAGTGCACACGAGGCAAATAGATATCACAATTAATGTCTTTTTTTTCTAAAACCTACATTGCTACTATTTGTCTTATTCATATGTCGATACAATTTTTTTTTTTTGTTATTTCTTCGCACTCATCGTACCTCCGACATACATTTTCATCGTAGATTTTCATATTTCCTATACTTCGATTTTTCCCTCGAACTTTAATTCAATATCTAAATCGCGTTATTCTAGATTTTGAAATATTCTGATATATTTAAATATCACGACGGTGTCCACATGTTGTTCGGTATATATTTTAACAATACGGCGAGTAATTGCTGTAGCTATTGAAAAAGAAGGCGAATATGATTACGAGATATAACGTAAAACGGCAACTTCCTAGTTCCGCGGCTATTTTGCACGAGAGGAATGTTGATTACACGATATTGGCTCCCAGGAATCCCGGTACGGTATAAACGAACGCGCGGCAAGTACCACGATAAATTAGCCATAATGGCCGCGCACAATAACAGTATTTATTATTAATAACGAAGCGTCGGGCGTTGTTATTAGTTTCAAGAAATTAGACGGCGCCGATTCTCTCTGTCGGCCGCGCGGAGTCGCGCCTGCGCCCGGCAAGACCGGAATATCCGATGTCCCGTGTTGCGCGACGTAGTACCTAATTTAATGGAAGCGATAATTTCTAGCTTATTCATGAGTGGCCATCGCTATCAACTCTTCAACGTGATAAGCGACGATACGCGAAGACAGCGACGACGACACCGTCTAAGCAGAACCGAGAATGTTCACCATTCATCGAAGAATCTTCTTCCTCCTTTTTCGTTTTTTCTTACAAATTTTTCGTTTTTTTTTTTAATATAAATTTTTCGATTATCTTCCCGTTAATCGATAGATTTGGTACGGCCGCGTCAAAAGAAATTAACAGAGAGACTCACCGTCTGTAGTCGGCTTTGCAGAGGATCATGCCGCTTTTGGTGTAGCAGGACTGGCCGACCTCTCCCAATACCACGTTGCAATACGAGCACTTGAGGCAACTAATGTGCCAGTACCGGTCCATCGCTAGTAACAGCCATCTTTCCACTATTTGTACACCGCAGCCGGCGCATTGCCGAAGGCCCGTTGACCCGCTTGGAACACCTTCTTGCTGCAACATCAAGTTTTCATTTTTGTTACTGTTGGGTGCACACGTTGCGATTCTTAATTTCTAAGTAATTATAATTTATATTAATTTATACCCAGTTAACGATATATCACGCGGTTTAATTAATTTGTATTAAGTCTGTTACTACTACTACTACTACTACGTTTCTCTTGGCTCGAGACAGCGAGGGAGATGGTTGATTACGAAGTTCGAGTAAAAAAAACGATGGCGGCCAATGTATTTTTTGAAGAGGACGCGAGTAAGAGTTGCCACACTCGCCTTTGAAATCGCTTCTAGCCCATTATAAGTAGAAATTCAAGCATCGTGGTAATTAATGCGAAAACAGAAAGTCATTAACGGGCACTAAATCATTACGGCGTCTTAAGTGCGCGCTTATTATGAATGCTTACTCGTGATTATGCAAACACACGTAGGCGAACGTAACTCTTGCTCGCGGGGACCTACAACTTACTCGCTAATTTCACTTTGTACAACGTTGCTCAATATTGTGTATTGTTTCTAAAAATACTGTAGTTTATCGTTAAACGAAACTGCGTCGGTTTTGTGCTCAACGAGTTCCTTTTAATCGATTATACATTTAGAGACAAAAAGTGGCGTGCGTATTTGCGTGTTTGTATGGTGCAAAAAAATCTGGTAGGAAACATAAAAGCAGTTGCTTCACCTGCGTTATATTTATACAAATATACATGTAAAAAGAAGAGAGGCGGGTTCGGTGATTAAAAACATTTAAACAAGCGTCGATTTCGATGCGAGCCAAATGCACCGTTGTTAGAGCCAATAGATTTCTATGTTAAAAGTATAAGAATTACACATGTACGTAATATGTGCGCTTGTATTTATTACACTCGCATTTAAAAAAAAAAATATATATATATACATATATATCGACGTAGTAATCCCGTGGTATAGGATGACTTTCAAATAGCGATGTCTGCCCGTGCGAATAGTCGGACACGGTACGCTACGCACAGCAATACCCATTCGACTTGCGTCAGGAAATACGAGAGCGAATGCGTTAATTACTGTTGCGTCGTGTCTACCAGCGTAGACTTCGAAAAGCGTGCCTCCCGCGCACGAAGAGGAAAGCGAAAAAAAAAAGAAGAAATCTTCCCGACTGCGCGCGTACGTACACACTTACTTTGATTTCTGTCTTGATGCTGGGGAACCATTTATTCATTCGCGAAATATTGTAGTGATACGGATTGTATTGGACCTCCATGATGCACCTCACCGTGTGTCCCTCTTCGCGGCGTACGAAGCAGGAAAAGAAACGGAGCGAAAGAAAAGAGAGGAACAAAAAGAACGATGACGACGACGACGACGACGACGACGACGACGACGACGAAAAACCGATCTCGGGCCGCACTCTGGATTCACTCGGCCAATGATATCACTCGACCTCGAACAAGTTCCCGTTGCGATACACTCACTTTCCCCCACCGTGATTTCAAGGATCTGGAGGTCCTCGCTTCCTCGTTGAATTTCACGATACTACGGAAATCAGACCGGAGCGCCCTGAGACCATAGGCGACTATGGGCAATCCATGCGAAAACACGCCACTTTCGGCGACGCGTATTCTCGCACGATGCGGTGCATGGACGGTGCACGGGAAAGGAACGACGAGAGAAGAAGCGAAACGAAGCGAAGCACGGACGGGACCCAACTGCTGGTGCTGCGGGCCCCCCGAATGCCTCGCGGGCCTGCGCGGGTTCAGGTACCTTGGGCTCAGGGTAGGGAGAATGTAAAAAGGCGAGTCTAGAAAGGACCCAACCGATACCGAGAGAGAAAGCGAGATAAAGACAGCGTGAAGGATCGACGAGACGAGGGGAAGCGGCATGGAGCGGATTGAGAGAGGGGAGGTGAACGGAGGACCCATTCGTGTGCTGGACAGAGAGAGAACCGACGGCTCGGTAGGGGAGAGAAAGGGGAAGGGGTCTTTTCCATAGCACCGGTTGAAAGAAGAGAATGGAAGGAAGGTGGGGAGAAAGAAGAAGAGAGAGAGAAAGAGAGAGAGAGAGAGAGAGAGAGAGAGAGAGAGAGAGAGAGAGAGAGAGAGACGGCAGAGATGAGAGAGGGATATATTCTGGGACAGGCTTCCTAAGTGCCGTGAGTCTTACAATGTTGTGTAAAGCGAAAGTTGTGGCAAATTTTCAGATACATTACGTATACATTTGCGATATACAAAGAGAGTACAAAATTAAGAAAGCAGAATGAAAGAGGAAAAAAAAGAAATATGGAAAATGAAGATATAGAAACAGGCAGAGAATCAGAAGTGAAAAGAGACGCAAAACAATGCAGAACGGGAAAAGAGAGACGGTGGTTCAAAACGATGGAAAGACATAGAGGAGCAAACGAAAAAACACAAGAGACTCGAGATAATAAGAGGAATGACAGAGTACAGTGAATACAAAAGAGAAGGGAGAAGAAATAATGAATAGAGAAGACCCCAATAAAGAAAGAAAGCTAAAGAGCAACGCGAGAGAGTAAGGATGGGTACGAGAGTGACGGAATGCAAGTGGAATCTAAGGAGAGAACAAAACAAGATAGAAGAATAAAAGAAGAAAGTATCTAGATATACCAACATCCAAGAATCTAGATAAATTACAAGTTGAGAATTGATGCGGTTGATTATTCAAATCGCGAGGGAAAATATGAACTTTGGAGAATTCAATTAGCGTGTAAAGTAATTTTATAATTCTAAGATGCATTAAATTAAAACGATAAGTATACATGTTAATTTTTCGAACGGACACTATTAAAATTCCGATGATGATTCATCTGTTCCTGGATGCGCGAGATAAGCGAGAAAGCTTTAAAATATATAATTTCCGTTACTATTATCTACTATCAACGCAGCCATTTCCTTGACCAGTCATAATTAGCAAAATAAAATCCTGTTTTGACATTATCTTTTTAAAAAGAGAGATACCGTTTAAACTTTAGTCACATAATCATAACATATTATATTTTGTATGTTACACTCAGAAATAGAGAAGGAAAGCCAAATGATCGGAGAAATTACTCGGAAAATATAGCAAGAAAAAGTCATGATGAAGATATTTAACCAAAAAGTAGTTGAGAAAAGAACTCTAAAGAAGCCACCAGCGAAAACAGTTCACGAAGTAGAGTAACAGATGTACACGTCTTTAGGCGATGGAAACCGGAAGACAGAGTACAGTCAACACAGAAAGGTGAATGAGGAACGAAAGTTGGAGAAGCAATATATTCTGAAAAAGGTAGAACGTTCTGTGATGCAAGGAGGACAGGGAAGGGAGGAAAGGGAAAAGGGCAGGTAAAGCGTCGGGCAGAAAACTGCGAGAGGGAACCGCGCGGGCCTCTCCATCCCTATTCAATTATATTTCTCTCTCATAAATGCCCATATTGTTACGTTTGTCAATGGTGGGGTAAGTGAGGGTCGGACGAACGGATAATACCGCCGAATTGTACCCTGTGACCCTACGTTCTACCGTCCCCTGGTCTTTTATGACGAACTCGGAGAGCCTCGGAATTTTTCACCACTCTTCGTCTTTGGAACCACCTGTATCATTTCACTTCGTTGCACGAGGTATTAAATTTCGGTTCGCGTGTAATATATACGCACATACAAAAATGTTAACGAAGTACAGATATTTAAAATAATGTTCCGAAGACAAATTATAGCAGAATTATATTACACGTCAAATAGAACTCGGAGTGAAAATGCAGTACTCACCTTGAGCGTGCAGTTATTGTTGTGATTAACGGGTGGGTACGCGGGGTGGCCCGGCATGTGAGGATGAGGGTGCCCAGGGTGATGCGGATGATCCGGCATCATGCCGCCACCGCTATGATGATGCCCGTTGCTGCCCATGCCCTGGCCAGGTTGCAGGGCGCCGTAGGGGGTGGCGGGATCGCCGGCACCACCGGTATGCTGAGGTGAGTGCGGGCTGGGTAGGTCGGGGGTGGTCGTGGTACCACCGCCACCGCCACCGCCACCTCCACCACCTCCACCGGTCCCATACGCGTGATGCGGCCCTCCGGGCCCCGGATGATGCGGACTGCTCGAGAGCGAGGGATGGTGGGGGTAGGCTGCGGAATGGCCCGGATGGTGGGGGTTCATGCCAGCGGTTAACGCGCTCGCCAGTTTGACCGATGAGAGGGTGGGCTCAGAGAGCCCACCGACGGTTTCCAACGGTGAAACGAAGAAGAGAGGAGCGGCTGTGCGGCGCTCTATTGCGTCCCGGCACCGGCTCTTTTCTTCCGGTACTTCGGTGAAACCTGCAACAATAAAATAAAAATCATTTTCAGCTGGTTGATTTGGAGTCTGAAATCTGAGAGTCTCAATATCGTCGTTTAATACTGAAAGGTAGTTTAACGCGTATCTATTATCTTTCTTCTTGGTAACAATTCAATAACAGAATCTCGATTGCTGTAAATTAATGCTGCAGAGCAATATTTACCTCCTTAAATTTTGCCTATCGCGTTGTCACTGCATTCGAAAAATCCTGCCTCGTTTATGGCGCAACACGAAAATCGTCGGGCCGTAACTTAAATTTCGTGCATTCTCCAAAGACGCATTAAAACTCTGACCTATCCTTTGTCAAAGATCGACAAGTGTGACTCGCGCGACACGCCCATCTTAATTAACAGTAACTGTTCTTCCCTAAGCTCAGCGGGTGTCGATCGACCTTCCCTTCCAAACTTCTTCGGAATGCAACAAGCGTCCTATTTTGATCGGCTTTACAAGGGCTGGAGGTATACCTTACGGGATTATTCTTCGTCAGATATGTTAACCCATAACGGTTTTCTCTAGCATTTAACGACGGGTGTGCGTGCATATAATGATTAACGAGGCAGTGATTATTTTCTTGTAACGACGATCGATAGTACATAAATTCGTCGGCCCAACGGTTTCGCAAGAAGAGAGAGAGAGAGATAGAGAAAGAAAGATGCGCATGTAATATCGAAAAGTCCCTTTGTTACGCAACAGGGCGCGCTTCGTTTCGATAAATGCGGTTCCACTGTACGCGGGGAAAGTAAAACTGTCGGTGTGCGACCTCGGTGGGAGAAAGTAATTAGCGCGCGCGCGCTGAAGCATATATTATTCCACGATGCAGGCGCACATCGGTACATCGGAACACACTCAGGCTCTTAATACGTATTTAATTAAGTATGCCGTGGTAGAGAGCGTAGGAGGACGCGCGGAGGAGGGCGGACGACGGGGGAGTTTATAGTGGATATCAGTATGGGCAACCATAACTCTCGCGCCTCCGCCAGCGAGCAGCGTGCCACTTATACGAGCACCTACCGCGATGGAATTTCATCCTCGCCGTTACCACATAAATCTCCGGCGCATTAATGCCCTTACGGACTCGCCCGCTCCGCGTTTCTGCGTGTCGGCTTCTTCTTAATGCGGTTACTTAGGTGCCGCGCGCGTGTCGCGCGGCGCGGCGCAGAGCGCCGCTTCGTTCACAAGTCGCGGCGATTTCAACTGTCGCGAATTATCGCGTCGACTGATATGATTATAAACCCGTAAGTCAAAGTCATCAGCGGATAACGACATGCAAAGACCTCGTGCCAGATATCGTGCGGAGCCGCGCGCGATTGTCGTCGTCATCGTTGCATCGACGAGTAAATCGGAAAACGCACACAGCGCGCGTTTATCCAAAGCTATCGAATCGATTGTATCATTAAAATATCAAATTCGAGTGTTCGATCCGCCCGTTGACTTGTGATTTCAAGTGCGGAATGCCGATGCTCCCCGTCGCCGTTATCACGTCGCTCCCACGCGCGTTTACGAGGGCTGACCTCTCCGGAGACGTTCGCCGTGCTCTTCGCGGAAGCGCGATAGCCGAACGATAACAAGATGATAACGAGGGAATACACCGGTAATTACCGGAATGATAATGACGAGGAGAACGACGAAAGCGCGTGGGTGGGTGGGAGAGAGTGAGGGAAAAGAGGGGAGGGGGAAAGGCAAAGGAGGAGAACGGCGGAGGGCGATCGGCTGCGATAGGGATAATTAACGATCGCAATCGTACGAAAATGAGGACAGGGCGAGTGCGACGACGACGATAACGAGCGGTCCAGCGATCTTATTAGCGATAAGCGTCGATAACGAGGACGCCCCGTTCTATACGACAGCGAGCGGAAAGAAAGTCAGCCTAAGGATTAATGGCGATCCTCGCAGTCGCCGGGGGTGGAGCGTTACATTCCGGTGGATGACATTCAACCCCTTGGTGGCTTACCTCGCGACCGTTTCAAGGCCGTCGTCGTCCACCGACGTTTTTTAATTTTAGACGTTAATTGAACGTGGCTGGCACGCGTGAAAATAAAAAGTTTCAAACAACACGGCGCGGAATTAATTAACGAAAACGTGGCGTGAAAGAAGAATGAGACACTTCTTTGCCAAGAAGGATTCTCTTCGATCCGTTTGCGGTTTACAGCGCCCACGTTCGAATTGAATTTAAATATTTCTTGGCCTGACGAACTCTTTTGCGAATTGCCAGATCGTAAAAGTCTCTTCTCCTCCGCCATCTTCCCCTCCCACCTGCACGCACCATACAATCGCATCCTCGGAAATTGCTGTTTCATTGGGATCGGTGATATTACGAAATCGTTGGGCGTTGTCTTAAGGACCAATAAAATCTCGCAGTTGGGGTAGCCCGCATGGCCCCGCGAAATTAATATCAGTGCTATGGTTTCATTTCAAGATGTTAACTTGCCGCGCGCTTCTTTATGAGCAAAGGGCATTCAGACGCGCTATGAAATCTTCAGGAATTCAACGTCAAAATAAAGGGGTACCGTTTCAAAGGATGAACCGGCTGATGGTCTAAACCGAAATGCTATTACGTTTGTCAATTCCATCAGTCATCAATCAGACGTCGAAGAGTGACACAGAGGTGAAGTATTTCAAGTGTCGCATCGAAAATTTCTACGCGCTGGACCGCTCTATTCTACCATCGTAGATGAGAAGTGCAACCTTAATGAATTTACACGAGGTTCTGTTTATTAATTTATTATTTTCCTCGAGATGACCGATGTATACACGTATATTCACCGTCATTGTTGGAAAATGCAACTCTAATTATTATTAATAAAAAAAAATGTGAGGTTGTGCGCCAGTCCTCAAAGGGATACCTCCGGTAATGATGACCAAGACTCGCCCTCGGGCTTTCCATCTTCCAATTCCGCGGCAATAATACGTTACGCGGAAGGTTCAAGAATTCTGTTACAGCCTGCAGCCGGTCGACGACAATAAAGTAGAGTATTTTGTATCTCGTAATAAACCTTCAAGTGGCATAATGAACACCCTCGAGTCCGCAAGTACCGAAACGCGCGTTCCAGAAGTGCGTCAGAACCAATCGACGTAGCGGAACTCTGAAAATTACGACTGCTTTGTCGTCGCAAGAACGTCGTGAGAAATTTGTATCCAGAATACTTGGAAATTTATTGCGAATATTTACAACTGCTAATTCGCTTAATTAACTCGGCCACGATTCTATCTAAATAAAGATACCTCGGCACGGTTCCAGCTTACCCTATACCAAGAAGCGAAATAACATTCCTATTCCTCCTCTCCGTCTATTTTGTATAATAATAAATTTACAGAGCTTCGTATTTAGGGTACCTTACAATGTCCCAATCTACCTTTTTGAGAATATCAAATGTCTTAAGATTATTGCCCAGGTCTCGCACGAAAAAAACACGGTCATTCCCTTAGGGCGCGCCCGGGGCGAGCGAGGATCGATGTGGGGATGTAATGATAAGTTCAAGCCGGTAATCACCGGCGAGAGAGAGACAGCGCCGGAGAAGACACTGAAAATAATCTAATTATTGGCGAGGACGATTATAGTGATTAGGCGCGTCGCGGCGGCCTCTTCCCTGTTTGCCACGCACGGCCCACCTATTATAAGTGTATCCTAGGAGGGCGCACAAATGAAAAGGTGTGCGCGCGAGCGCATGAGTGCGCGCGCGCAAACGTGAGCTCTGCCTTTCTTCGGACGAAGGAAACAGGCGGCGGAGAAGAGGAACAACAACGAGGGACCACGGCACGCAATTACTGAGGAATGCAGACGAAGGAAGAAAGCGGCTTTCTTCCATGTATTGGTCCGCCATGTTCACTGAATTCGTTTGACGCAATCCTTACTCTTGAAAATTTCAAATCGGAACAATTCGAGCGCCAAGTTGTTCTTCTGGCTTTTCTTGGAATACTCGCGGAAGTTGAACTCGGTTTCTTAGCTCGTTAAGGATTTTTAAGTTCATTACTCTTTGCGTTCTTAAATAAGAAGATTCATGGACTGATAAACCCTTCGTTTTTACGGTCTAGAAACTTGGATTCGTGAACCTCGGGATAGCACTCGAGGAAGTTATTGTAACGAAATAAATATAATAGTATGATAATATACCCCTCTGCGCACGCAGATGCGTTTACAAATTTCTCCGAGTTAAGGAAAAAAATAAGAAAAAAAGACGAGTCAAAAACCGCAGTGATTAGTTGGTACAATGTCTGCAATGCCAAGAAATATCGGGCATTATGGTCGGCTTGAGATTCACGTGGCGCAAAGTAACAAGCTGCCAACGTTGGATATTTATGGGGGTCGTCAAGGGTCAAACCCAGTTTCGCCCAATACGCACAGTTGCCACTCCACATCTTCGCCGCGTGCGAGCGCGAGAGAGAAAGAGACAGAGTGGAAGAGAGAAAGAGAAAGAGAGAGAGAAAAAAGACAGTTTTATATTTTATATTTAATGCCTTATATGCACTGGCGATGCACTTCTGTCCCTGCGGAAACCAACGAATAGAATTTTCTCCACGAACTTTTCTCGAAATCGATCTCGTCATTTGGCAAATAGTCACGAGCAATCCGGGGAGAGATATCACGCTTTAATGCAATCCGAGAATGATAATTCAGATGAGATGTATTACACATGCGCGTATTGTCGCTTCTGACATACGTGCAAGTTTTACGGGTCATTACTTAAAGTATACTGCGAGATAATATTGCCGCTGTGGGGTTTGTAGTCGACGTAACTTTCCCTTGTCCCTCCCCCTAGGTGCACAGCCACCACGGTAACATGCGAGTGCGCCGCAGTGCGCAATAAAATTAGCGTCTATCGGTCAAGGTAAGTGCGGCGCGCATTAGACAAGGCGGTCGAGCGGGCGGAGATCAGGAAATGTCGGAACAGGGGAAGGCGGGCGTGGTAGAAGCAGTGGAAGCCTAATTGGCCGAAATTAGCAAGTTTAGTCATTAGCGGAGTTTCCGGCGGCGGCGGCGGCGGCGGCGGCGGCGGTGGTGGTGGCGGCGACGGCGGCAGCGATGCTGATGGTGGCGGCGGTGGCAGCGACGGCGGCGGCGGCAGCGAGTTCACTTGACTTCACTTCTTGGGAAAGGAAGGACGGAAGGAAGGAAGATGTGTACAACCGCCATCGGTTGCCCGGCGTACACGATACTGGAGATAGGGGTGTCGCTTCGTATGACTTATTTTCAAACGACAGCGTCGTTGGCAATCTTTGCTAAATCTCGACGTAGAAATGATTAAAATCGTACTGATATAGTAGTCATCCAGGTATCGCTGGTGCCGAAACGATTCGTTTCTCGAGGTTTTGTCGAAGCTCGCGAATATCCTGTCGTGACCTGCATTACGCCGCGCCGCGCCGCGCCGCACCGTTTGCATTGCGGTCGTCGCGTTGGCTCTATCGGCGCGGTGCAGCTTGGCGCGCGTGAGGCTTATCGCGATCGCCGGACGGCGAGAGCGAAAAGTTGCTCGCCGCGAGAGAGGATCGATGACCCACTCGAGGCGGCCCCGCTTCGGTAATACGCTTTAAATGCGTCGGCGTCAAGGCGTTGATATCGCGCCGATGGCAAGGTGCAGACCGCAGGATTCCGATGGGAACAGTTATTTGCGGTCTCACGGTGCGAGACGCTCCGCGACGCTCACACGCGTCTGACACACTCAGCGCGGGACGCTGTTAACGATCCTACGGTACCGTACAATCCCTCGCTTTGATATCGCTTCGGTATTTTCTAACGCCCATCACCGCGATGACCCTATCGGAACATTGTTCCCGAATGAACGCACACGATGTATTTTGCAAATTCAGAAAAACGCTCTTGGCACAGGTTGCAATCTCGGCTCGGTGCAGCAATAACGTAGAAAGTATTATAATGTATGATTGCGTGTTACAACGCACAAAAACGAGATGAAGAATTATTGTGAGCTAGAGGAATAACGTCTAGGCACTCTTGTGTTATCAATTGTCCTCAAGTGTCAGGCGAATTTTGGAAGATGAGGGGTAATACAGGCGAAACGGAGGCAAGACGAGAAGCGTAGAAGCGCACGGAGAGTAGCAGAAAGAAAGAGAAGATCGTGGGGTAGAAGGAAGAGAATGTGGAGAAGGAGAGGGACGAGGAAAAAGCGCTTGTCCGCAGGGCCGTGAGGCAATTACAAAATTGCAAAAATTAACCATAAAACCCGACCGGCATACCGGCGCTACCATAAAGCTAGCCGGACGACCGGCCGATCGGCGCATATTTTTGGCGTTTACGACCAATCACGTGGCCGCCACGCGGAGAACGCCGAAGCGGTATACGCGGCGTTTCCCTCGCCTCGCGCGAGTACGGGTCCGCGCGGGTGGATTCTCCCCGCGGAAAGAAAATTGCACGGCGATTTTGCACCGCCATTCGAAATGCCGCTGTAAAACGTCTGCTCTTCCCTTCCCGCCGCCCCTCTCGTCTCTCGCCCCGCGTTCCCATCGCCCTATCCGCATTTCTTCCCATCATTCCTCCCGCTTCCCCCGGCAACCCTTTTGCTGTGCGCGAGTATGAATCCGTCAGACGGAACGACGAGGGAATTCGCATTAAATCATATTTTCCACGTTGTTTCGCGATCAGACGTCTTAAATATCGTAAGACAGCGGGCGCTGGAAGATTATCCAAAGACGATGGGATTTTACATCCCCGGTCTTGTCTCTCGGATTTATCTGAGATTGTTGGACAATAAAATGCACCGTCTAATCGTCGAACCGTTTTATTTCCGTACATAGGGAATTAATAACGCTCGTTCGCGCGCGCCTCGCCCAATTAAGCAGTCCGATTTTTCGATAATCTGCGGCCACGTGTTGCGTCGCGATAATTATTTCCACCGCCGCGGCAATATTGCGCTCGCGCGCCGCAATTATTTATCGCCGTTTCGTACAATGCTCGTTCATGAAACTGACGACACGCGCGCAATACAGGCCTGTATTTTATTTACAGTGAAACAGCTATTTTTTTTTTTTTTAAGGAGCGATAATTCGAACGCCACTCTCCGTGTCGGATATTTCCGAGCGCATTGCGCGTAGCGAAAACGATGAGAAAAAAAGAAGGAGAAAAGAGAAAAAAAAATACATAAAAAGACAGTGATTTCACAAATTAAGAGACGAACGCAGTCGCTGGCGCACGCGGTGCTCCTGACGAGCGCATTAATTCCGTTTGAAATTCGGATGAATGCATTAATTCCCTCCTGACCCCGTTGTACAAAATGCGTACCCTACGAATCAACAATGCCAGCCGGGCGAACCAGCATACGTTATATTCTCACGCATCCATTACACACGCGCATGCACGGTACACACGCACACGTACGCGGCCGCGCGAGCACGCCCGTTGGGCATCAGCTGCTCTGTACGAGGGCCCTTAATTATTCTATTAAACAGGCCGCGGTCTTATTGTAATGCGTATGCGTTTGCGCGCGCGTGTACGTGCGTGCTCGCGCGTGCGCTTACGAGTGTGCGTGTGTGTATGTGTGTGCGTGCGTGTGCGTGTGTGTGTGTGTATGTGCGTGTGTGTACGGGCTCTGAATGGAACCATAAATTTATTGTGTCGAAGAGGAGATTGCCGGGGCCGAAGAAAGCTGTTTGGCGCAATTGAATGCGAGTTGCGGTATTGTGCGCCCGAATCGAACCCCGCTAGATCAATTCGTCCGGATGCTCTTTTTTCATTCCGCGCGTGTATCGCGCCGCGTCGATCGATCGGCCTCCGCGACGTCGCCGAGGAGGACACACCGTTGGCTTATTAATTCCCTCCGAAACGTATATATCGGAATGTCCGACCCCGACCGACAGTGGTGTCCTAATTTTCATTTAGGTATTCACGGTATACATACGTGTATGGTTAAAGGACACGAGTTCCGTAGCGGATCTCTTCCTCTCCAATTTAACGTTATTATACGAGTTTCTTTACAGGCAACCAAAATCGAGGGACGATTGCATCACGGACCACAGCACGCATTTTTCCCATCGAAAAACTTTATAATGGCCGGTCGCGGGAATCTCCCAAAAATCCGTCCAATCCAATCTCGGATCTGCGTTCGAGCTCCGAAGGCTCGCGCTTGTCCGTCGCGGAAAAAAATAGAACGCGAGACAATTTGCACGCGGACGGTGGGTGTTTTGAAAAATCCGGTCGGGATTCACCCGGTATATCCACTTCTCCCGATTCGCCCGTAAAGTAATGATTTCAATTTCGCGAGATCGCTGCCACCAGCTACCAAGGGTGCCGCGCCACCGCCCTCCGCCTCCTCTCCGTCGCTCACGCTCGAAGATTCGGATTAAGCGACTAAGGAAATTCAATATCAGTAGCTGAGATGGGCACATAAAATTACTGACTGCCACTTCGCCTTAATTTGCGTAGTAAAGTTGCCCCGCTTCGGCGAGCAAGCCGCCCCCCCTCCCGCGTTTCGCCACCCTTGTCTGTCTCCCTTCCGCCTCCGCCTCCGCCGTGACCCGCGCTTTCGTGTAAAACTAAGGGATTATGATTCGGTTATTGGCTCCCGGCGCATTTTAGTGCGTAATTGGATGAAATTTGCAGCACCACTGCGATGTCGCCTCGCTGTGTGTTTCTTCTTTCCTCCCCCTCTCACCCTCTCTCCTTTTCCAACTCTGCCTCCCTAACGATATGAAATACGAGCACCATATTGCGAATCGCGAGAGGCAGGCTCGTTTCTTAGCCTCGACGACGTTCATTCTGGTAGTTTCGCTGTTGTAAGTTGGAATTTATTAATCAAAGAGGTGGCCAGAGAAAGAAGGAGAGAGACAGAAAGAGACAGGAAGAGGGAAAAAGAACGTGACGTATGGCTGAATAAATGGGTCCTACAATATTATATAACAGCGGGAGAAATTGCAATTAGAAATTATCATCCTTTTTCGTCTCATTAAATCGCTATTAAAAAGCACAATGGTTATTATTATCAATGACTAGGCATAACGGGCCGAGCGAAGCGGAACTCCCGCAAAGGCATTCCAAAGAAATCGAGTCGCGTAAGTAGCCTAATCGATCGGAGCGCCTCGGGACGGCGGACGACCCTTCTGCGTCCCAGGACACGATCTTCAGCTCTAGTAGAATCCACCGGGCAAATTTATAGCAAGGCACCCCCCCCCCCTTTCTCTCTCCACCCTCGTGTGTGAAACACGGCGCGTAAACGTAGCCGCGTATGAAATTGCGGTGATTGAAACCGTACTCGCGGGGGGTGATGCGCAGTCTGAGCACAACGACACTACGTAAACACACCCTGCCATCCAACGTTCCTTTTAGCGAGAAGAATAACGTCAGTCAAGCCAACTAGTCGTTTTATGTCCCGAGGACAAAAAATTCATTACGGGAAACTTGACGCGATGGCTCTGCTCGAATCTCTTCGAACTTGCGCGAGCGTATCCGGAGCATAGGCAGGTTTGAAAATTTATGAACCGTTCCAAGAAAGTCTGCACGTATTCTCGTTTAAACTAGATAAGCGGGAAATGGGTAAATACTGAAGATAGAGAGTTATCTTCAGCGTTATCGCGCTCCTTCCTTGGTCGCGGCATTCTTTGTTGATCATCGCCTTAAATTCCTATTGGCGAACGGTTCAGTTTTATTATTTAAGACTGCCTTAACATGGTGTACGTTAACAAAAATATGTTCTTTAGAATATTACGCGAGTGATCTGCAAGATGTTGCAGGCGCATCTTCCTCCTCGAAAGTCAGACGATAGTTACCACACAGCAGGAAAATTAAATTGGCTTTTGGGGAAACAAGGGCGTGATAAATCCAAAAAAATATGTGTTTGACAGATATTGCCCGTCTCACCGTTCGTTTCTGTGTTTTCCAATAGCAGCAGCCTGTACAGCGGCTTTCCCTTTTCTCCCCCCCCCCACCCCATCTACCATTTCCTGTTTCTTCGAATGAAAAATCCGGCCCTTGTAAACCTTCATCTCTGTTTTCGGCCTCCACGCGAGATACTTTCCTTTCTTCTCTCTTGTAGTTATAATTTATTTTGTGTAACGACACATTTTTTTTCATCTGAAACTATTACAGCGTACGTTACTCCTTAATGCTTTTTAATTCTCAAGGAGCTTTATAGAATAATTCTTTTTACTTTTTCTTACATTTTGTTATCATTCATTTTTCTTACAAATAAAATATGAAGGCGACTATCCTTCGCGCGCGTTTCTATCAAATATATAGCTTTTTTTTTCTTTTCAATTCGAGCACAGGCCCAATATGTTTGCGTGCTCGGAAATGGAATAAATATTCTAATCTTATTTATCCTTTTTTTCTCTTATTATCTATGTATTTCTACCTCATTCATATCCTTCTATCTCTTTTCCTCCCTTTTCTCTCTCTCTCTCTCTCTCTCTCTCTCTCTGTCTTTACGCAAAATTACCATACTTCGAGGTAACAGCTGTCCCAGCCACCGTCAGCATCTGATAAACTGATAGTAGCGACACACGCTGGCGCACACGCCTCCCTCTTGAGTCGTCGGGTCGGCTTTGAAGGTATTAGATACCGTGATTGTGTGATTTTTATTCCGAAAACGTACAACACGAGCAATATGCAATGGTGATTCCGACGATTAACTTTATTCTCGCAACAGCGTGACATTTTCGACATTTTCGCGAGGGTCTGTCTCTCCTCCCCTCTCGCTTTTCTCGAATAACAGTTCAATTCGGACGCAGCTGCCGCCGCTAATGCGCTATTTTCCGTTCCGCAAGTACGCCGCGCCGCCGCTCCGGTGATGCAGTCTCGCGATGCACACATAAGGGGACGAAATCCTTCCATCGCCTATACGTCACCTAGTCCCGGGAGTTGAATTCGCTCTTTGCGATAATAACGGACGAAGCCACCCAATGATATTATCCACAAACGGAATATTGGAAATGAGACTTTTTTTTCTTTTAATAATACGATAAAGATTTAGCGCTTGCGAAAAATCAATTTTTCAACGTTCCCGCTGAATCCCAAATTGAAGAGCCTTCGACATTTACGCGAAAGTTAGCCAACTTACATTCTAGTTTGCTGATGCGGGTTACGGAAAGTGTTATTGGCGACGACGAGAGAAGATCGAGATCGCGAGGCCCACTGGGAAGTCTGGCAAGTCGGAGCGATTAATGAGCATCACATTCGTCAAACTGCGTCCAGCGTCAAGAGCCACTGGGTGATACGTGTAACGAGCTAATTAACTTAATTTATCGCCATTTGACGGAGATCCAATCGCAGATGCGCGCCACGTTAATTGTACGTCCATTAGCTGCCGATACGATCGTATATACCGTACCGTCCTCGTGCTCTCTAACGATCGCTTTACAGCTCGTTTCGTCGATAGCTCCCATGTTCGTCGAAAGCCGTCCCTTCTACAGTTTCATTCTTCGTTTCCCTCAGTTTCGTCTCCTTCTCACTCCCTATCCTCCATCTTGCCCTTCTTTCTTTCTTAATTTTTTTTCCTATAATTTCATTTCATTCATTCTTTCATTTCTTTTTTTTACTTTTGTTCTAATATGTGTGATGTACAATTGAAGGGTTTCTTACGAAAACCAAATAGGCTCAAAAAATTAAATTATATCAGAAACAAAAAAATTGCTCATCTTCGAACCGTTTATTGTATAAATATGGTAATTTTTCTTTGAATGTACAAAAGGTTCGAGAACAAAATGACGATTAATTATATTTTAAAGAGCAAGTTAAAAGAAGAGAATAAAAATCTATTTAATTTTCTTGTGAGAATTTTATGCTTACTATTAATTAACCCTTATATTTAACGTTTATTCTTTTTGTAACATTAATAATGATAAAAGTGAAGAAGAAAATATTATTTAAAGTGTAAAGTAAGTTTTTTTCTTTTTATGTACAAAACTTCACAAATTGCTCGAAACAAAAATATTCTTTTAAAATTTTAAATATATATTTTTATTTATAAATATATAGTTATTTTTCTCCAGACATGTAATAAGTATAACTAAAGTTTAAATTTTGATTAATATTTTGAAAAGTCACAAAAAAAACCTATGAACGTGTTTCACTCTTGCAGAGATTTTATATTTACGATCTATTTATTATTTATCGTCTTCTGTTTGATTTTTGCCGGAACAAAATTATTCACGATGTGACTGATAAAAAATAATTTAGTATAAATCAAATTCTTTGAAAAATAGACTCGCTTTTGTAGGAAAGCCTTCAATTATAGTAGACCTAGTCGACTAATGTTAATTAATTAGCTTAGGCAATATCTATGCAGCTCTATTTATATAAAAAAAATTTCCACTCGTTTACAAGACTAATAAAACGTAACATAATCTATAACCAAAACTTTCCTAGTACATATTTACTCGATTATTGTCGAATACCGTTCTGCATTAATCAAAAACATTTATTAGTCAGTAGATTTCTCGATTTATTGGTTCAAACCATCGCTCTAGATACGATTGTGTAAATATTAATGAATTTTACTTATTAATACAGAACTTTTCCAAGCGGATTTTCGGCGACTTAAACATAACGCGATCGATAAGCACGGGACGAATCGCGTGTTATCTCGTGTACAATAATTTATTTATTCACCAACGGTTCATTAATTTTTACACTTCGATAAAAGGATCGTGTTTGAAAATAAAATTAATGTTTACACACATATACGTTCGCTATCTTTTATCTACATGATATAAAAAACTAGAATGCATAATACACGAAATTAAACGAAAATAGGATTAATGTTTGTGTTACTTATTCGTGTAATAATTATTTTAAAGAATAAGATATAATCGGCAAGACGAGATTGCCAATGCAACGGTAACAGTTCGTAAAACAGGCCGACAAAATGTTTTACAACTTCACTTCTGATACGATCTGTTCTTAAAAACTCACATCTTTACTGACTCTGCGGGCGTGCGTTTTCATGACAGGAAATGGACCAAATCTTGAAAATTATTGTTTGTAACGGAACGGATTTTTACCTGAAAGAAGTCGTCGTTAACCTTAGACAGATCAAATGGGCTTCTCTTCTCCTCGATTCCGCAGGTATCCGACACCTTTCAGGTATTTTCGTCTTCTCGCAAGGAAACACATCTGACAAGCGGAAACGTGTCAATTGATTTTTGAACACTTAGCTTTCTTAGTTCTCTTAACACGTCTTCGAGACAACACGCGTTCCAATATGCGTCTCGCAACCACATTTGCTTAAGGGATTAAAGCCAATTCTCAGAATGCTCGAGGTTTTTAGCCAAGTCGTTTCTCGAGAACTTCGGATGACGCGCTGCTGCTTCTCTCTGATCGCGAAACGCACATGGTCCGAGAAAACGAGAGCTTCCCGTGGCCTCGCGGTCTCTAAGGGGACTCGGATGATAAGGGACGACGAAGCGACGGGGGAAGAAGCGCAAGAGGCGCCGGGGAGACACCCGCAATTTCGTGATTGCTTTTCAGACGACACTTTGTACACTCATGGACAGCAGCAACCAACTCATTACGGTAATGACACGTGTGCATCAATTCGCATTAATATTCTAATGGACACGTGGGAGGGAGGGGGGAGAGAAATGGCAGGGTGGCGAGTCAGTATGAGTGGCACACAGACAGGCGCGGCGACGAGTCTCGCGTGCCCGTGTGCGGCACGGGGTCGCGACGGAAGATGCGCCAGAAAGAAAGCAACGAAACGGCGCGTAGAAGGATCGTATGCTGTCTCTGGTAAATAACGCCAATTAATTAACTCTTTGCGTTCCGGCTATAATTGGACCCTCGGCTCGGCTCAGCTCGGCTCGGCTCGGCTCGGCACGGCGACGGCCATCTTCGGCGTGCACAGCGCGGTGAAACAAATTAGACATTCGAGACGTTAGCCATCGTTAAGCCTCTTCATCGAACGCGAGTCACTCGCACTTAAAAGTTGACGCACTCCGAAATCATTTCCTATCGATGCCGCAACCGCGTGTGCCGATCCGTTCACCATGCACGCACGGGAGACGAAGGAAGGATCGGTGACCGACGTCCGCAACATCCTGCGTCGCCCTTCACGCGCGCAGCCGCGTCCCGCTGCTGCCTTTAACGCAGCTCGTTAACTCGACATAATGATCATTCGATTATGGGCATCGCGTATAATTCAATAACGATCCGTGCGCGTAACGCCGCGACGTCATCGTCATGCCCGACCGGCCGCCGCCGCGCCGCGCCGCGCCGCAGCCCGGCCGGTCGGTATGCCGATGACACTCGTCCCGCGTAATCGGTCATTACGCTCGATGACGCGCGCGTTTTGCGCGGGCCCACCACGCGCTAACTTCGTTAACGTTCGAAACGAGATTCCCGCTGCGTTAGCGCCGTCACGACGACTCGCTCTCGCCAGTCCAACTCACGAGTCCTCGCCTCTGAGTTGGCAGCATCCTCCGGGAGATCTCTCTGCCAGCAGTCACTATCTCAAGAAATCGAGTGGAAATTTGAGATTATATCATTTCGGAGCTCGACTCTACATTCATTTTGTGATGTGAAAAAAAAAAGGGATAAGGTTTTAATCTCTGTACGACAAGCGGATTACGTTTGGTGAACGACATTTTTTTTCCAAGTATAGGATAAGAGGGAATAAGGGAGGAAGATATTCCATCGAACGAAGACGCGACAGATTGTTGGTACTGTCGTCAATATATCGCTTTCCAGCGTGAGAGCGGAGAAGGGTTGGGGAAACGCAGGCAAGGATCAGACGATTGATCAGGATAAGCCAATTTTCCAAGCAATTTCTTATCGCCCACCCGATTTGGCGCCTCTTCCTTCTTGGTTCGACGGGCATAAACGTTCGATGCGCAATTACGTTTGAGATTACTCCATGGAGGCAAACTCGAAATGAATACTTCATAGACAAACTTTACCTTTAAGTCACGTATGATCGATTTGACTATTTCGAAAAATCTACGTTATTCTCCACGTGATAGGAAATCTTTTGGAAACACGTATGTGAGAGCGTGAACGCCCGTAAGCGTCTAGAAACGAGAAGAAAAATTTGGGTTGCAGGTGGTTAAGCGCTCGGTAACGTGATATCGCTATTAGAGGTCTTACGTTGATCCCACTTTCGGCTGACGAAAGTGAATCCCGAAATTGACCGCAAAGATTCCCCGTCATCATCATCGACACCTTAATAACTATCACTGCTTATAGACGCTCTTTCGTTTACTCGGGTGTGTCTCCACGCATACACGCACACACACACACAAACGCGTGCGCGCGCACGCACACGAACGCGTACAAACACGTGCACGCGTTGCTCTCGAAAGATATTCGCCAGTCATCGCCGGCAACGAGCCGAAAACGCGGCGGGCTTCTTGTTTGCCTATTTCCCCGGTAAGTTTGCCTTTCCATTCTTCGTCCTCCCTTTCACTCGTCATCTATCACTAATTTCAATTAGTACAAAGACGAGCTAAGAGGTGAGTAAGCTGCGCTCTCACGTGGTTCGATCGTTCGGACCGCGCATATTCGTTTCGTAGGCGGAATAATCCTTTTATTTTCCGCCGCGTCTTCACACACCGGCGGAGATGCGCGGCGTATATCGTGGGAGATTACGTAAACTACCGCTGCTACAACCTACGTACACGCTAACAATGAGATTATCTCGAGTTATCTCGTCGGAAGCTGTAACCGAGACACGACAAACCTATTTCGGGATCCTCAAACCGCCCGAGTCCGCTACATAACTTTAAGAGCAGTACACGCATCCAAATTACGACGTCTCGGATAGGCAGTCTTTTTTGCGTGCAGCCACGTGTCTCCGAGATATACGCGAATACTTCTCGAATATCGGTGCACAGCCAATGCTCGGACCTAAGTTTATCTCATTAAACTTGGCGCGAGATCGCGATGAAAGCGGCGCGAAACGCTCGATGCGCACGGATTTCTCTCTCCTCGATAAATTTTCTCGGTTTCCTTCGATCTCAATGCGGAGGATCGAGATCGTTCCTCCCCGTGAACTCAGGTGCGCCGCGCGAATACACGGATTATCGGCGCGGCTCGGGTTAAATTTATGGATTTTCATTGGGATTCCTCTCCGATATGCTAACGGTCGTTGTCGTTGTTGTTGTCGTCGTTAATTCCGCGTTACGGTATATGTACCAGCGATTGCCGGCACTTTATAGGCGTGCTCTCGTACACGCAGGGAACTCTCGAGAGGGAACACGTGGACGTGGGAGAGCCGGACACGCCAGATGCGGCGCGCCCACGCGGTGAAAGTAGCGATAATTGATTCCGTGCTCTTAAGATATCTCACGAAGATCCTGCGACCGAGATTAACCGCGAGAGAATCGTCCAGGTTATAGGCCCGCTTCCTCGACGAAAACCAAATCGCGCGGATGCAGTATACAACTATACGCGCCAGTTTAGCGATGACGGTACAAATTAAATTTAAAAGATACAAGAGGTGAAGGGAGGATTAATGCGTCACCGGCGAATAGTGACCGATCGGATAAACACCGTGGGTGGAATCGTGACACGCGCGACACACGGTGAGACGCAGGAAGGAGCCAGAGGCGAATATATTGCCAGGTATATCTGTTATTACTGTCGCCGATATTGTCATAACGATGGAAAAGGTTCTGAATGTAATGGTAAATTCTGGTTTCATAGACCAAGTTTTTTCCCCATCGGGATTTGCTTTAAAACACGTGATAAAACGCGCTTTATACACTGCTGGCGATAGTACATAAACGTATGAAATATCGAGCTTCGAAAAATATTGCACCATCGAGAGTAACGTAACGGTCGGTGGTACGTTTAGGATATTGTGGATTCGAGCAGAGAAAGAGAAAGGGGACGGAAGATGAGGCTACGAGTGAAATAATAAACCGGCAGAAAGATCCCTCCTCTCTTTCCGCGCTTCTATTGATCGCAATAAATTACTTCTAATCGCTCGATCGACGCATATGGCTACGAAATAAATAAATAAATAAATAAATATATATATATATATATATTTAATAATCATAAACAGTAAAGAAAGTGATTCCGATATGAAACACACGTCGGCCGGTGCTTTTATTAAGATGCATTAGTCTGTTTGGTGCAGCACTCGACGCCGCGTGTCCTGCAGCGGAGAAATACGGTTGCGGGGAAGGGTGTGGGATGGCGGTGGCCCGCTATGAGATGCCGTAATGATACCATTCGCTGCGGCCTGCTGTTAGTATTTGACATTACGGCACGATAATGCAGCTGTACGTCCTCGTAGGCAAATGGATCTTGACGAGGAAGCAGCCAAGCCTGTCATCTGATAAATGTTGCATATGGTCACTCCTGCGACGAAATCGCACGCTCCACTGTTACGCGTAATATTACAATTCATAAATAAATGATGAAAGAAAATTAGAAGAGTGGCTTTCAGTCATTCCGTTCGCAATACGAAGCTCGATCTCACGGATTTACGTTTACAAAATCCGTGCCCGTTACTCTCGAAACATACGATCTTTCCGTGTCCCGCACGAGAATCGTCGCGACGAGACGTCGCGTCGTCGGGTGAATGTGTTAGCTAGCGGAGAGTTGCTTTCGTTAAGAAGGGATGTGCGTGAGCGGTGGCGGGCAGGACTGGTAGTGTATCCAAGGCCGATAATCCCTCCGGTGTTTTTCTTTTCCTCCTTCGTCTCCGACCCACTTACCCCGGCATCGTAGACCCCCAACCCTCTCTACCCGTTTTATCGGGTGTCGCCGCGGGTTATCGTCGTGGTTGCTGCCAGGAAGGATGAGATAGGAGGGGGGAGAGGGGTGATGCCAGAGGGGTGTGAGGCCGCTGCCACCTGTTGGCGGGACAACGTCTTAGCCCTCCTTGCTGCTCCTCGCAGACGTTCTTCTCCAGCTTTTGCCCCCCTCCTCCCTTTTGCTTCGCCTTCCTCTCCACTTCGCGCTTCACTCCCTCGATTTCTCCTTCTTTTTTTTCTTCTTTCCTCGTACAACTAGTCGCCGCGGGACGGGGGATGCGTTTTTCCACGCGAGCCATGGGATGGATTTTAACCCTCCCGTTTAGAACACGGAGTCGAGCTCGACGGAATTAATTCTGCTTGAGGCGCACGCGCGTGTTCCTGTCGCTTGAGAGAGAGATGTGCATACAAGATGTTCCGTAAAAGGATTTATATTAAATGAGAAGTTAGACGAACCGTTATTGAATACAATTAGGACATCCTGCAATAATTACGATATGTCAATTACGAGGGCAAAAGGTATAACACATTTTTATAATGGATCCGTGTTGTTCCGTGTCCATTTGAAAGCCTTCGATAATTTCGGAAAAAAAAAAATCCGTTCACGAAAGATCACAGTGTACGGGACGGAAAGTTTCCTTAAATGCAGCTCAGAAATCAAAAAAACTTTTGAACAGAAGCGCGTACAAAGCTGGCGGACTAAACAAACAATAAATTTCAACGAGCAGAGCGAGCGTTTTCGATTTCTCCACTTCGGAGGTCTCCTTTTAGCGGAGGACAAAGGGTCGTTTGTTGGGCCCAACCTTACAAAGGGCCCCATTGGTCCCGTGCACTCCAGCACGACAAGGGCTACGAGGGACTTCTTTCTCTCCGCCTTACCAAGCGTTTACGTACGGCATTCCTCAGTTTGTTGAATATAATAATATAATCACGTTTGTATCGTAAATAATACTTTCGCGTACGCTGCTGCAAAATTATTGCGTTATCGTAGATCGTATATCAGATTTAAAAATTTATTATCGCATTTGGAAAAGAAAGCGCGACTCAATTTCGAAATCTCTCCACCTAAATAAAAAATATTTACAGCATTTCGTTTACATTAAATTCAATATGCTCGAGGTGCAGATTGAGCACCACTGATTTACGCAGCGTTAATTGGCACAAATTGCGTACGAAGAGTGTGCGACGACTTTCCCGGCATAGGTGGAAAGCGTCGTTTTCGGTAAATGCCAAAGTGATCATAAAGCACACCGCTTTTCTTCGTCTACGTGCGCGGAATAGCGTCGCGACGGCGACTCGCCAGGTCGAGTTCAAGGGTTTCGAGGTGAAAACGGGACTGTGATTCCAGGCAGAAACTGGATCGACGGGTTCCTGACTTGACGAAGCCCTCGACCTCTGACCTCCTCCTCGCGGAGCAGGTCGGCATAAGGCTGCCACGCTCTCGCTCTCGCTCGCTACACCAACTTACAAGCGTGTGTATCGATCCTTCCAGCGGAGTTTACGTCGCAAGCATCGCGGATCTTGGCGATCCTTGTGAATTTTATGTCACAAAAATAGATTGCTTGTGCACATTATTTCTAGAGATGAAATAATACGGAATGTTGATGAATATTAAATATCAAATTTCAATAATAAAAGATATAATGGAGCCCAGGATAAAATAACGCTACGCGGAACGCAACTTATATGAAACTTACATACGCAATTTATATCCATTTCAATCAGTACTATTATACTTTCATAAACAAGACGCCCGTTTCGCTTTTGCGAGAGAGAGAAAGAGAGAGTGCGAAACGCCGACTTCCTTCGCACAAGGCCGATCCTCCCTACTCCCACAGTAGTCGAAATTGAATACGGCGCGTATTTACGCGAGAACGTAATTTCGATCCGTCTACCCCGTTCACGTTGCCTCTCTCATTTCGCCGAGAAATTCATTATCCGCTTTACCTAATGTCTTTATTTTTATTATAGAGATTTATCTCGCGCTATCATTGCCGAGCCACAATTCGGAGATTGCTAATGGAATCGTCGGAACTCGCGGGATACGATGATTGTTTAAGTGGGCGAATGGTCCAGTTTCCAACTGTATGAGTAAGACAGACAGACAGAGAGAGAGAGAGAGAGAGAGAGAGAGAGAGAGAGAGAGAGAGAGAGAGAGAGAGAGACCGATAACGTTGCCGGATTCCTCGAAAGCGCCGGAGCACATCGGTAAGTTCCAGGTCCTCTTATTGTCCTCGGCGCGCGATACACGCTCCTGCAGGTACGACTGGCCAGGAAAATTCGCAAGCTCTCCCTATTTCGACGGAGCGCATTGGTCCATGGCGGAGTGCTCGTCTCCCGCTCCCGCAAGAAGGACGGACAGATCCAAATTGAAATGTAATGTATACCCCTCCCCAGCCCGTGCCCGTCCTCGTCCGCCGCCCTCTCGGCCCTCTCCACCCTCGGCCGCGCGACTCCCCTCGATCGAAGATGGCTCACGAGGCCGCCGCGAGGGTGCGGCGGGGCGATTGCGGTGGGTGGGTAGCATCGGGTATAAGTGTAGGTGATTTACTGCTTCGGGCTTAATGGAGGCTGTTTACTGCTAATTAAAACGAAGCCCCGTCCATACGGCCCCGCAGCCCCCCGGTCGAGGACCGATTCCACGGTTTCGTGCATTCCGCGACCTACGAGGGTTGCAGACTACTACTACGACGACGACGACGACGACGACGACGACGACGACGACGGTGACGGGGCGACGGGTGACACGCTCACGGGGGTGGCTTGCGTGGGATAATGGCGCGGCCGATATAAATACGCGAGCTCAGGGGGAGAAGTAGACGGATGGATATGTTTTATTAACCTTCGGGGTTGAATGACATTGTGTGCCCGCGGACGATACAGATACAGATAATATGCGTAGGGTGTGAGCCGAAAGGCAATTATGATGTGAGACAGGTTAAGTCGGAAATAATGTTGATTTCGGGAGATACGGATTCAAACTAATTTGTTGCTTCGTATCTAAAGATATACCATGAACAACGTTAACAGAATACAGTCAATCATTGGAAGTTTTGCTCGATTATTATACGGTGAATTCGTAACGAACAAAAAGAGATGTCAATCTAAATCTCGAGTAGTGAGGCTCGTGAGGAAGTCTAAGAGCGGAATATGACTTTTCTTCGCGGTATGAAGCAAGACTCCGTCTAGTTAGAGCGACGTAATTAGTCTGATCCCCCATAAAATCGCGGGTTACACCCTCTTTTACTCGCGGATGGAAAACGCGCGTCAAACTCCTCCCCTCGGACAATAAACAATCGTTTGAGAAGCAAAATTACTCCAATTAGTGGGGGCTCCAAATAATACTCGGCTGTAGCCCCCCCCCCTCTCTCTATCTGTCTCTGTATTTATAACGTAATCCCGAGCGGCTTTTCCAATAAGAGCAATCCTACTTTCCTTTTCCTCGTTCCTCGTTTCTGCCCAATTAAACTGAACCGCGTTGTAGCGAGCGTGCATACTGCGTATCAATATCAATTATCCGGCGAGTGACACGCCGGGACCGATTAAAAGGAGAGACGAGAAAGAGAGAGAAAAAGAGAAAGGGAGAGAAGAGTGGAAGAAGCAGAGGCAAAGAGACAAAGAAGAAACATAAAAAGCGGAGGAAGAGACACATAGATATAATGGGAAAGGAGGCGGCTAAACTTAACGAGTGGTTTTGGTGAGAGTTCACGTTGATATAGCACAGTACTGACAATGAGCGAGCATGAACAACAAGAATGGTTCATTACGTTAGAAGTTTATTACCTCGCCCCGTAGCACGTGGAGAAAAATTTTAGATCTACGATCTATTGAACGACGCGGAATCATCGGATTAACATATTTATCAAAATTTCGTGTTCGACGCCTTCAACGCGACTTTATTAACACAAATTCCACTATTACGTTGCAGTCCAAGACATCTTTGACTGCTTGGCAAACAATCGCAGCTGCAAAGTAGAGCCGAGATGCAACAGCGGCACGAAAGAACGCGATAAATTGCCCGAAAGCTTCGTCCAATCCCCGGGACGAAACACTAAGCAGATGGATTATGTTAAAGAGGTTGAAGAGTGGGATAAACAAACGAAACGTGGAGGAGGGTGGGTGCGAAAGGAACCGAGCGAAGACGTCAATACAGAAGAACGGGCTCGAGCAACGGCGAGGATCGAGCTTAAGAATGGTAGAACAACCGAGCGAAGGAGAAGGACGAACGGGGAGGGGGACAACCGGCGAAATGGACGAGTCTTGTTGGGGGTTGAAAGGGGCGAGTGAGAGGGTAAATCTTAAATAAAGTGATATGGAGTACTTTCGTATAAAAGCTCCATTTCCAGTACTACTTTAGCGAATACCATCTACGCGCGCTCTTTCTCTTATGTAGAACTTTCGCAGGGATTTCGCTCTCGCGGTGAGAGCGACTGCCAGTCGTCCGCGGGGCTTATCATTTGCGATTTTCTTCAATTATCGATCTATCTTCTCCCTTACGCTACGCTACGTCGCGAGCGCGTTGTCCGTCGAACGTGAACGTACATCCGAGCATGGACGATACCTTCGTTCCTCCGCTTTCGCGTCCACGTCTTTCGCCTGAATTGTAAAATTCTCACGGCAAAGCCGCGAAAGAGTTACAAAAGGAGCCACGGTATATAAATTCTCGATTTATCGGAATGAAATTACCTCGGCTGCGCGAACGAATAGCATCGCGCGGCTTCCTTATCACCCTGCGAACGTTAAGTGGCGTGAATTCGGCAGGGCCTCAATGGGACTCGAATAAATTTAATGGCAGGGCTCGGCGTCGCGGCTCGAGAGGCCCGAAGGCCCTCGCTAGGCGAGCAGGTGGTCGGCGTGGTGGGGGAGGAACGACCAGATCGACCGGTTTACATGGCTGGAGATCCGAGAACGCCTTTTACTCCCCTTCTGCCCCTCAGCCCCTCGTGCGAGGACTCCGAGTGTCGGTGGGGCCGGAGGAGGACGACGATCGTGTATACACTCGAGCGAGTGTGCGCCGATGTTCGCTCGCGCGCACGGAGGATGGAGGCAGCAAAGGGTAAAACGCGAGGATTTAAGAAATGGACGGTGATCTTAGCGTGTGGTCTTTATAGAATCCTTGAACCTAAGCACCTGCCTCGATACATGTGTGCGCGAGCGCGTGTGCGTACACGCATACGCACGCACGCATCACCGTAACGTACGGACAGATTGAATATCTCTCTAATAAAATACTACTTAACCTTGGACAAATTTGTAAATCATTGTTCGATTATTCTCCGACGTTGCGTCGCGTATCAACGATTTGACACTTTACTCATAACGTCATTTCTCCCGCACGTTATTTCTAAATGCTATTGCAAAAACTTTCCTTTCTTTCCCGAAGAAATTTTCGCGTATCAGAGTACACCGGCACTTTCCTCCTCCACAGGCTCGGGGTTTAATTTAATGTCCAAATAAGTCACGCGTGAAAAATGGCAGCGCGGCTTATTGTTAATTTCGATCCGACAATGGGCGATCTCGCAGGAAGCCACGTCTAAAGGCCGTTACACAAAAGGAAGGAAAGAGAGACGGGGAGCGAGCGAGCGAGTGAGCGAGTGAGCGCGCTCGCGCGCGCGCGCGCACGCGGGGGCCGGGATACTCTTAAAAGGTGTTGTTAAAACCACCCTGCGCCGTGTAAGACATTTCGCGTCGGCACCTTTAATTAAAGCCATAAATCAATGTCAATTAACCTGGTCACGGGCCAACGCGCAATTAATTATAATTAACAATTAATAATACAATAATTAGTCGCGGAGCAGAAAGTTTCGCGAGTCACCGCGCGCGCGGGACAGCGCGCAGCTTTCCGAAATATAATATAATGGCGATCTCTAATGTGGCGATCTCTAATGAATTCGTCCTCGAGCCTGCCGCCTTTATTAAAACGCGCGTCTCGGATCTTAAGCCGGTTCCGAGACATTTTATTAAAAGCAACGGAGCATCCTGGCGGCCATCGTACCCAAACGCGAGGCGACCTTTGAACCCTTCGAGCGTTCCTCCTTCGTTGCTGTAGCACGTACACTGCATATATCTGATTTAGCTTGCTTATTTCTCTTTAATCCTTAGCACGAATGGATTAGACCCGTTAGATTCTACCGGTCTCAAAATCACTGATGAAATTAAGCTGAAATTAAATTTCATTTCACAAAATAAATAAAACAATTTTCTAATTTCGCCCGTCCTCCTCATTGTTTCCCCACTGTAATTGCTATTACATTTCGCTGTTCTATCATTCTATCTGCATTTTACTCCAATTCAGTCGTCATTTCCGGCTCCAATCAGCCATTAGTCAATCAATCCTTTTATCCCGCGCCGCCGTAGCGGGCTGAACGCTCCGCGCGCGGGGTACGGCGAGGTAGACGAAACGCGTTATTTCCCGCACAATTTCGCCACCACCGGAAGGTGTCGGTAAATCAGCGGCTTAATGAATTCGCCCCTTTCCCCGCCGTTAGAGTATTCGGGGAAGCTCACGGGATTTACTCTCCCGGTTATCTTTACGAGTCTCAGAGATACGCCTCTCTTGTCTCACTTGTCCTACAGGCGGGACGTTGTTACGGGGAGGGGTGGTGGTTGCGGACCGGCGCGGGCCAGGAAGTTGTCGCTAAATCTCCGCTGACATCTGACTGGCACGCTCCCCGAGACGGGACGCGCTACCCGTTATGATTGTTAAGCCGTGCAACAGACTCGTGCACGCGTGCGGTAAATGTGACGGCGATTTAACTCTCGCAAGTCGCAGGTACGCGTATCTGTGTCGCGAAAGTTAATAGCGTATCGCGTAACATTTCGGCAATTATTCGTACAAAAAAAAAAAAAACGAGAATGAACGATTCTCCTATTCCTCGTTATCTCTCAGACATGTGCGCACACGCAAATACAGCTGTCTCCGTTACAATATCGCAACGGTATGACTGACGGCGGATCACTCGCGTTAGTCCTATTCGACGGAGGAGATTGCGCGTCGCGCTCCGCAACTAAGAGTTCATTAATATAAATTCTATATCTAACTGAAACAAGGCGCAGTGAAACATTCGGTTTTTATGACATTTTTTACGTCGCGCGCGCTTGCCGCGCCGGGAGGGTTAAACTTCGTCTTCGCCGACATTGTCGTCTTCCATCATACTGTAATGACACTTTTACACTTCGGATAATGTCGCTGCAAAGGCACTCACAATGTGACCGCGGAGAGCGCAAAAACGAGTGCGCGCGCGGGCGAGCGCGTACAGCCGGGCGAAAGGAGGGGGAGGGAGAGGGATAGTGGCTACGTGTGTATAGGTGCGTATAGAAAAACGGAGGAGCGGAGAAAGAAAAACAGTCGAAAAAGGAGCGGCGCGTTGGCGGAACAAAAAGGAACTAAACTCATTTCCGAGGCATTAACCAATTACTTTTTGCGAAAGGGTGTCGGTTACCTTCAACTTTCTACCCGTTCCCCTCCGCTCATCCCTTTCCTCTATCTCTTTGCTTCAGAGGCCGCTGCACCCCCGTCCCTCCCCCCGCTACTCTTCACCCCCGTCGTTCGTTAACCAACTCGTCGACCGGGCGAATACGTTAATGAAGAAAAATATAAAGCAGTTGATACATAGGGAGGGACGTCGTTACAAGGAGATGAAAACGTATCGGCAAAGAGCGAACGACAAAAATTCCGAATTCACCCCTCGGAGCCTCGTAGCACCTCGTGACACGTTAAAGGAAATAGGAGGCGAAGCGTGCAGTTCCGTCGGTTCGGAAATCATACGATGAATATGGCATCCCTTGCTCTTATTCTCCCATTCCCCTCTCACCCCATCGCCATTCGCGCGCAATAAAAAAACAAAAAAACAAAAAAAACGTGCAACGAGAGATCCGTCGTGATAAGTGGCAACAATCCATAAAATAGAATAATCGACATTAATGGACGAATCCTGAATGTGAGCGAGCTGCCGCATTCACGCTCAATCTGCCGCGCGCTTAATTGCTATTAGGGATGCAGCGAGAGTATTCGGCAACTATTTGGTATTCGGCGTATTCGACAAATTTGCCCAATATTCGATGTGGCCGCATAGTTAATACTATTTAGCGTGCTCGTATTCCTTAGCTGGCAGCTATAATGCAGCGCTAAGACGGGAATTAATCCGTACGGGGGCTCGTATCACGGAAAAACTGCGAAATGCACGTACAATGGACGACGAACGCGGCGCGGCGCGGCCCCGCGTTCCTTGCAGGAACGTTGAACTTCGTTACGGTATAGAGTCGTCACACTCGGCGAACGGATCGCGCCATTTATCTTAGATCGTATGATCAAACAGCTGGATATCTTCGGATGATTCTAAAACGGCCGGGGAATACCGGGTATTACGCGCTCGCGCACTCGAATAGATGTAATACGATTATACTAGATGCGCGCGGCCGGCGCAATATGCGTGGCGTTTCGCGCATTTCGCTCCGCGCTTCGGAAGATACTGATGGATATTTCCTATATTCGAAGCGCAGGAATGCGCTACATTCCCTGGTTTATTATAACGTATGAATAACTATTTCGAAAATATCTCGCGCAACGAATTCGGCGAATGGTCAAATAGCGATCGCGTTCGCTCGCGTTTTTCCAACGGACAAAGTTGAAATCACGAGTTAAAGAAATTCTAGTACGGATTTGAATACACGGAAATTATTTGGGGGAGGGAAGCGTAGAACTGAACGTATTTGATCGCCCACAGACGACGCAATTACAATCCCTTCGCTTGTAAAGGACCTCCAGGCAGCCATCCGGCAATATAGAGGCCGGGCAACCGGATCTAATATCTTACGGCTAGGAGGATGCGCACATATCATATTGTTAATCTCAAAACCGCGTCTATAAGAATCCACTTAATGAAATTTCCCCCGCACGACGGCCGTGCAATTGGTCGGCTCCAGGGGAAAGCCCCGGTTCCTCGTGTCCCCCGTGCCTGCACGCCGGTGGCATTGTGGAGCAATTAATAATGTCATATTGCACCCCCTCGGCGCCACCCCTACCCCCTCGCGTACCACCCCTCCGTCGTAGCGGCGTCTCCGACTAAACGCTCCCGGTACCACCGCTGTACCACCACCATCGACACTACTACCAACCCCTGGCACACGGTACATCGCCCTTAGCACCGAGGGCTGCGTAGGCACCTGTCAGGGCCGACGACACGGTCCTTACGACCCTGAACAAATTTCGCTGAAATTAACGGGGCTCTAATGGCGTTTGTTGCGCCATTCAAACTTTATTAACGCATGACGCATCGGAAAAAAACCAAATTTTATTCGTGCGTGAGAGCATCGAATGTGAAACTCGAGACAGTAAAGCTTAAAATTTCACAGATTTCAGTAATTTAAAAAATATAGTTACAGTTTAATAGTTTAAGAATCAAGAAAGATGAGAATGAAAGATTTAGCACTGGGGAAACTTACAAATCATAGATTTTACAAATTAAGAAACAAAGAATACTCTTTATGCAAAACTACAAGTTCTTAAAGACAATTCAAGTCTTCTTTTTAATGACTATTTAAAAGTTCTAGAAGAACTAAACGTTCAAGGATCAAATAGTCTTTAGTAATCAAGCGATAATGCACCCTTCGTGTCTTCGGCCCTGGCATCTACCTACCGTGCAAGAAGAGGACGGAGGGTGGGTGGAGGTGGGCACCCTGACTGCTAGCTCGGATATAGGCTGTTGTGAATATTACATTCCCTGTGTATATAGACGGTGCGCGCCCGGGTAATGCTCCGAGGCACGAGGGCAGAGTACAATAAGACGGCGCGCGCAATTAATTTTCGGGCTTTTGCTAATTAAATTTTTGCCCGTCGCGCGTGCCGTCGGGCTCGCGTCTATTATGCCCGCCAACGCTATTGACAGTTTCTAACCTTCCCTTCTTCTTCATCAGTTTAGTTCGATTGTTCGACAAAGGAGTTAACCGACAATTTTATTTTAATTTTCTCTCAAGTATGAAAATCACGTTAACGTCTCTAATTTAATTTGGATTATATGCATACATAAATGTGTATGTGAAGAGAGAAAGGGAGAATATAAAAATTACTTTTGTTAAATTCATTCATTTTGTTTTTATTTAACTTCACGCCGATTAATTACACGCTCTGTTGTTTTAATATAGCAAATCACACGGAATTCAGTAAATAGATGAATGAGACGGAGATCAATAATAAGAGAAAAATCATAAATCTCTGAAAAAGAGCGTCCAATGATCCGGTCGGGCAATTACATCACCATCTTGTGTTCGTACAAGTGCCAGTAGATCCGTAGAATTCATAATGGGATTCCCCCAGGATCTCTAAAACTTCTAGGAGTCGTGTGCTACGGAGCGTGATACGGTAACGAGGGAGTTCAAGGTTAAAAGCAATGGAGACGGAACTGAGAGAGAAAAAGAGAATGATCGGAGCAAAGAGAAAGAGAGAAGGAGAAAGTTGTGCCGACGAGAAGGACAAAGAGTCAGAGAAAAAGAGAGAGAGAGGGAGAGGGAGAGCGCAGTCGGACGATTTCGCATAGTAGTGAATTACGAGGACGTAAGTCGCACGTACAATCAATATATTGGCTGTAACACGGCATTTATAAACAATGTATACGTAACAACACTGCATAGCGTTATATAGCCATTGTAGATTCATTTGAAAGCTAAATATAATCGATTAACTCCAACACCGCAATAAGAATATTTTATGCCTCAAATTTTCTATCCTCTTACAAATTCTTGACATTTTACTTCCCGCATAATCGTTGTTACATCAACTAGGACAGACATAAACGGTCTAAATCCACAAAGATCTATAGAGAGGGATTCGCTTATAGAAACCTCCACCTATAGTACACTCCGCGTGCGTGTGTACAATAGTAATAGTTGCTACAAAAGTTTGCGAGCAGAGTGTTACAATGCTCGACATAGCAAGAGTTCATGTAGAAGCGTGAAAGGCCCGTCGCAGGTCCACACGAAGATTCAATGGGAGGGGAAACCAGCCACGATGATAGGAACGAAAGGGGAGGGAGAGAGAAAGAGAGAGAGGGGTAGAGGTATGCGGGTAGGCGGACAAGCAACTATACAAAGACAATGTGTTTGTTGTCGATTAGCGGGAGGACGAGGTGAGGTTTTTACGAGAGTTTGGGACGGGCCTCGACCCGGCGAAGCGTAGTCGTTTACAGCCGGAAAGAATCGGGGCCCGTGGCCCAAATGACCCTTACACCCTCTCCGGCTTCCCCCTTCCACCGTACACCATCCGCCAACCTGCACCGAGATTTACGGCAATTCGCTTTTTGCCTCCTTTAAGAGCTTTCGTATTATCTTACTGCCGCCGTTTCTGCTTCCTCCCGCGAGTAAACCTACTTTACCTCCCACCTACCGCAAGATTCTTCTCTTTCGCTCCCTGCTCACCTCAGCTCGTGCCTTCGCTCGACAGTATCTTCCCTCCTCTTCGATACGAACGAGTATATTTGTACAAGTAAGTACGAGCGGATACAGGTGTAACGCAGACACGAATGCAATGGAACACCTGAGTCCGTAATTATTTTGGGAGGGGGCACGGGAGGAGAGGAGAGGAGAGGAGAGGAGAGGAGAGGAGAGTACGGTGACGGCGAAGAGGGAGCACACCGCCGGGAGACTTTAATTATGCCAAATTCGATTAGAGCGATATATATGTGTGCACGCGTCGTAGAAAATTTTCTGCTTGCGAAATTGTCTTCGCGAGACTTCACGAAGGTCCTACACGTATTCAAAAGCGCAATTTTTTTAAAAATAGCAGATACTCTTAAAACGGTATACGGACATACTTTCTTGGATGGCAGGTCGTAATAATTTTTTTTCTCGATGAAGAAAATTATTGTTCGTGCGCCGGCTAGGGTAAAAGGTCAAAGATCAAAAGTGAAAGGCTCGCATTAAATTGAACTAATTTAGAAATAAAGTATCCATTGGCATATAATGTTAGATTTGTACGATAAACGATTGCCCGATCGATTTTCAAGTCGAAGTGAAAGGCTGCAGACGTTCGAGCATTTAATAACGAATCTATCTAAACGACTAATTGGATTCGGCTAATGTGTAGTGCTTTTACAGGCATCCCGTGATTTATCGCCGAGATATGAGAACAGGAAACCTAATTAATATAACAGCTTTCTAATAATCCCGTGCAAAATTATTATGCTTCTTAAAATGTATATCGTTTAATCAGCGTGCCTACGTATGTTTCTTTTCGTTCGTACATCAACCGGAAAGATCGATAGCTGTGCAAGAATGCGATACCGTTCGACTCGCCGTCATCGTCACATTCCACGACACGCGGGAATCTCTGGCTGCGTAGAATTCTAAGATCTCCTCTGACGTCTGCTTAATTAATTACCATCCGCGGTTTTAATTAGCCGGGGCTGCTGCCTGCGTTCCCCTGGCCTCCCTCCCTCCCATCCCTGCCTCCTGCCTGCCACCCGCTGCCCCTCTTTTCACGTCGTTCCGTCTCGGTTCTGGTCGTGGAAAATCGTGAGAGTTACGTTAGCGAGATCTCCTACAATTATACGCACGCACACGTCGCTATTTCGAACCGACCGTAACGTGTCCACACCTTTAGCACGCATCAGATGGCCGCTATTCTTCGCGACGCATAAATGCGTGACGTGGAGCGCGCGTATTTCTTACTATATAAATTGCGATGGCAATATTTCATCCACAAACGTTCGCAACGCGCGGTGTGTGTGTGTGTGTGTGTGTGTCGAGCAAACGTATAAAAATTGTATTATTTCAAATTATCTATTTACAGCAACCCCGTCCGACACTAATGGCCGATTCAATCTTCGAAGACATCTGACAACGTCAAATTGTTGACAATCTCTTAAATACGCTTGATTTACTTTCGGTATCGGCAACGTGGATTAGCACTGACGACAGTTAAATTACTTCCATTTTTAACGAGAAAAATCGATCGTCAATTTAACACTCGTTAACGAGAATTTGAGAAAGGTTGGTGAACTCGGCCATAAGAGTCGTTTACTACGTCAAATCCCATTAAACTTCATCGAATCATTATCCGTCCTTACGTGCGCCAATTTTTTAAGATTCTCCATAATTTCCGATTGCGCGAAAATATTAAGTTTCCTAACTGGGGTTATATTCCAACGTCATTAAAACAATATATGTCATTTACAGTTTAAGTATCAAAGATGGTGCGCTAATCGTCAAAAAGAAAGAGAAAAGCAAGGGGCGAGCGAGAAGAAAATGTTAATTTAAATCGTGCACTCGTGCGATCATTGTTTATTGTTATGCATGCTAATGGAGTTCTAAGGGTTCATAGGACTCCGGCTACTCCGATTCAAGGGGATTTTGTTAATTCTGCGCTAGGATGATTTTAACCGTGGGCTTAAAGTACAAAACGAGAGTGAGAAAGAGAGAGAATTAAGAATATGCAGTTTCTTTACAAAAAGAAAAGAAAGGAGAGAGAGAGAGAGAGAGGAGAGAGAGAGAAAGCTCAACATCTCATAAGTTCAAATAATCTCAATATTCGTTTCTACTCCGCCATTTTCTATTCGCCATTTCAATCGACAAGAAATTTACATATCATTTAAAACGTTCCGTACCGTTATAAAATTTTAAAATATTCAATTACATTCTGTCGCCCCCGTTCGTCAAATTACCTTGTATATCCATAATATCGATAAATATGTACATTATTGCTGTTATCGTTAACATAATCGTAGCGATTGAAAGATGCGTTCCATTAATCAACTGGTGGCAATATTGATGTATCAGAATGTTAGAAATAATAAAATGCGCCACAGTTGTATATATATATATATATATATATATATATATATACAAAACTGTATATACACATACATATGCATACATATATATTGTGTGTGTGTGTGTGTGTGTGTGTGTGTGTGTGTGTGTGTGTATATATATATATATATATATATATATATATATAGAGAGAGAGAGAGAGAGAGAGAGAGAGAACACTATATTTCCGCCCCTCTCTTCATCAATATACGGAGTAATATTCATAATGTAATGGAACTGCCGTAATGTAAGCTAATGCATCCTGCAATTTCTTGAAAGCACTCGAATAATTCAGCAAAGGCAATGTATTCCTAATATACTTAGAAACTCTCTGATATATTTATCTCGCAGTTAGAAATTCGCAACCGTTTTACAGCTGTCTAAATCGTTCAATATCTCGCGTTATGTTTTAAATAAGAAGAGAAACACGTCGTAATGAAATTAAGGGAAACACATCGCAATGAAATTAATTCTGTCAGCACACGGCCGATTATGCAAATGTCGTTATGCTATTTGTAGCAGCCAACAAAATCGTCACCCACTTCATTCCTATTCGTGCTATTATCGTACTCTCATTAAAAAAGACGATAAGATTCATTCAAATAACAAACATGGAAATTATATTTGAGAGAAAAGACAAGAGAAAAAAGAGAAAAGAGAGAGAGAGAGAGAGAAGAGAGAGAGAAAAGAGAGAGAGAGAGAGAAAGAGAGAGAAAGAGAGTTCAAACGATAAATATTTTTAAGAGTCGCGCATGTTTTGTTACTGATAAAATAACATTGCTTTTAAGAAAACATAAACAATGTCAGGAAGTTTATCGGTATTACTGCACGAGTACATAAATAGTGTCCCCGTATTTTTTTACTCTTCGTTAATACCGTTATGTATAAAGTAAATATATATATAAAGTAAAGTAAAATGAAAAAAAAGAAGAAAAAAAACTAGTCGCACCATTAATGTTAGAAATTAGCGACAGATGACAAGCGGAATGAGTATCACGAACTTGTCTAGCGCACGCGCGTGCACACACGCAGGATTCGCACACACATTCGCGGTGTGTTCACGCATAGACGCGTACGTACACTATCAACCGATATAAACTCACATACGTGAAACGGCTTTTACTTAGGCGTTCCGTTACCATACATTATCCCAGAGTGCTCTACGGGGTGACTAGATTGAGATTCGCGACAGGTGGGCCGCACGACCCCGCGCCATATGGAATTGACAAGTTTTTACGCGGTTGCTGCGGAATTGCGGGACTTGAGTATATCACATATATATCATATTAAAAAAACGAAGAAAACCAAGGGGCACGAGTGTCGTATCTATCTATATGTATATTCTACATCTATCTATCGGACGTGTGGAGATCAATAAAATAATCAAGGTCTTCGTCATCGAAACACCGACTATTCGTAATCCATTTGAGACGGATCACAAGTATATTCACTGATGAAATAGAACGAAACAAGTTTACTAGCCGACTGTTTGACATCAAAGTTAATTAGAATTTATTTTCGCTATTCGAGACATATAAATCGACGTTAAAAAAAAAAAAAAAAATCGACGGTTTCGCGCGCGGCCACAACTTTTTTATAATAATACGATAATTAAAAATCAGCAACAGCGTTACTTTCGAGAGTTACTTCACTTTGTTATTACTACGGCGGACGCCTTGGTGCATTAGCTTGAATACATCCATGAATATTATCCTGTACTTCGCCGAGGACTGAGGAGGGTGTCTGGAGACGTAGCGGAGAGGGAGGTGGAGGAGGATGAGGAGGAGGCGGTGGAGGAGGGCTAGCGAGGGGTCGGTCGGTATATAAGGTATAAGGTAGTCCATTAGCGTTAATATTATAAACGTTAGCTGCCCTCTGGCCATCCCCGTAACATACTCACGTGCGCCTGCGTACCTCTCTTCCCCCTCACCCGCCTCCACACAGTCCCTCTGCACACATTCTATCTGCGTTTACCACATACCCGCTATCTTCCTTCCACTCTCTCTCTATCGCGGGTGTACACTCGTCTTCCGTTTCTCTCCTTCTCTCTTTTGCCTCTCGATCGCTCGCTCGCTCTCTCCACACATCTCCATCTCTTTCTTGCTGTCTTGCATATATTCCTATTTTTCACGTTCTCTCTCGCGTGTATGCATCCATCTCTATCCGTCCTCGTCACACCATCGTCATTCTATCGCACTTCGTTGCAGCAGCGGTTTCCAATGAGCACCTTCTGTATTTCTATCTTTGTTTTGTGCCCGCTTTATCTCTACCTAGCTCTCTTTCTCTCTCTCTCTCTCTCTGCTCCTATGCTTTGCTCTCTCATTCCTGTTCCCTCTATACTACTCGGTTATCTCTGCCTCGGTGTTCTCCATCTCCCTCACTCGTAAATTCATTTTGTCTCTTTTCGAGCTGTATCCCCTTCTTCGTCTTTCCATCTCGTAGGAATCCGCTCTGTCCCTCTCGCTCTTGTTTACTCTTCCTCCCTCTTTCGTTCACCGCACTCCAGTTTGCCTCCGCACGCATACGTGTGCGCGACGCGTACTCCCGACGAGTTACACGCACGTAGGCAGACACGCATGCACGCACGCATGCACGAACGACGCATGAACGCACGCACACATATGTCTTATGAAGAGTACAAATACAAGTCAATACGAGTGGCTAGTACACGCAAGCGAACGCGATCGAGTAACGCGAATGCACCGTGTATTGTGGCAGATTTGATAGGTTTATATCGCAAATTAAGTCTTGGAGAAGCTTGACAAAATTTGTAAAAGGCAGAAAGTAAATTATAAAAAATACATAGGACAACCAATAATTGTATCGAAATGACTCTTTTTTATATTATATTGCGTTACGGCTGTATCTCTTTGCTCCGTTATCGCATTTCGAACGCTTCATTCACTATTTCAATCTTATCTGCAACCAGTGCTGATTACGCGGCAATAAAATTAATTATTATATCCACGCTTTCATAAGCCATTCAGAAATTGTCGGGTGAGAGACTAATTAGAAGCGCAAAATTTGTACGTTGAACAGGTTTGGTAAAATGTCGACGAAACCACGAAAGCATCGATAATAATGCGTGTTGATGGTCCATTTAGGTATTAACCTCGAGCATAATATTTATCTGCCCGCTCTAAGTAATAAATCCTCTTTGTGATTAATGTATCGAGGATTATTTCAGAAAAAGCGCTGCCTCACGCGCAGCTTCGACGTTTTTATAAGCCCGGATTTATTTTATTAATTTTTATTAATATGTATTCGACCATTAATTATGCGTATATACACATAAAATTAAGTTTTTTCGCATCATAAAGTTGCGAAAACTAAAGCACTATACGATTGCGAGTCGCGAGACAAATCGATTTCGACTATCGTGATGATATGTAGCAGATATTTTATCAATACATTGTATGTGTGCAATATGTATATGCACACGCACACGCAATATGTATATAAATAAGAGATATATGTATCTTACTTTGTTTATTAAAACTGTTATCTGCAGTAGAGTCTGAAAAGTTATCAATAGGCATTCAGAAAACGTACGGCGCCACATGTTTTATTAGTACTATCTAGCATCACTACTCGTACACTTATCATAATAAATTTGATAAAATCGCACAAAACTCACGTATCAGAGTGTGATCAAACTATCGGCCGTTAATGTTTTCTCGCTACAGTTTTGACACAGTTATCGTAATCCTCATATTTAATTTCGAAATCGGTTTTGGCTCGATCACTCGACAAACGAAAATCTTCGTCTAAGTGTTTCTCATTATTGTGGCGGGTTTGAGACGGGGTGGGCAGGAAACGAAATCGACATGGACCCGCCTCGCGCTAGCAAACGTCTCGTCGGAAAGTGGCAGTTTGCAATTAAACGACGATGTTATCGTAAAGGGCGGCCGGCTCGGTTCAGTGTGTACATGGCAGCGAATTAAAATGTAAATACTTGATTAAAGTTAATCCCGGGCAGGTGAATAAACCTGGTACACAAAGACAGAGAAAGAAATACGGCGATTCTATGGGGCGGTGCGGCGGAGTAGGCGGGAAGGAAAGCGAGATATCCATAGTGGTCCTAAGGGGTGCTTTTTATTGCCGCTTTTTATTAGCTGAGTAGGTGTACTCCGTTCCGCCGTTGCCCCTCAACTCTACCCCCGAAGCGCTCCAAGCCCTTAGCCAACCACCCATCCCCCTCCCTCGCCCGCCCCCGCTTTCGTCCCCCTCTGCCGTCGCTTCTCGCTCGCGATCCACCGCCTGCGGAGTCGTGCTGGCGTGTGGAGCGCGCGTCGGAGGGTTGATTAAAACTAACGTTGCGCCAAGAATTACCCTGTGAGATTGAAAATTAAATTAATATACAAAACCCCCGCCCACCCGGGGCTAATTAGTTATATGATAGTAATTAAAAGTTAAGTATATCTTCGTGCGCGGACGTTCCAGCGCACCACCTCCCGTCTCGCTCCCGGCTGTCATCCCCAAAACGGCCGTGAGCAATCCTTTAGCTCCCGAGTGGATATCGTGCTTAAAAAAACGACGTTGTCGCTCCTGCTAACAAGCCTTTCAGATATTTTTTGCGAAACCCGCGCCCCAGTTATATCTAATTGTTAAATCAATTTCCACGTGTTTGAATTCATTTACAGTTTGACTTTCATATCAACTTTTGCAGCATCGGTCGAAAAAATATGCATACGAAATACAAAGACATTTTCTATATATATATACACACATTCTAATCCGTGATTTACAAAAAAATACGCGAGCCATCGCCGATCGCTAGATCGCTATCCGTGAGTCATCACTTTTCAAGAGTCCACGTAAATTAATGCAAATACGAGAGCGAAATATAGTTATTATTATTAGATATCGCAAAATAAACGGGCACGCGCAGCTGGCGGAGCATTAATTTCCATTTGTTGCGCGTGCTATCTTTAGACGAGCGATCGGTATCATCGAGTACCTAGTAGCAAAAGACAAATTACCTGGCCGCTGCGCGATCTCCACGGCGCAACCTTGATACGATAGCGCGCATAAACGCGCCCTAGTTCTCTGCCAAACTGAAAATAGTCGGCGAACTAATATCGCGACGTTGGAAATATTTTATACCTACATACGTTGCGCGCGGTGCACTCATATTCGAGCAACTTTCCTTACGAGTTATAACGCGCGCTTTATATCCGCCTTCGAAAATAATTTCGCTAACCGTGATTCCTTGGGGGAGCGTGGCGGTGGCGGCGGCGGCGGCGGCGGCGGCGGAAGCGGCGTATCGCAATAACGCCGGAGGGAGGGAGCAAAAGGAAAAAAAAAAAAAGTCTTCGCGACTCCCTGAAAGTCGCGAGCCGATGCGCGCCGCGGCCACCGCTACCCCTTCGAATTTAGCATCGCGTCCGTTCCATTATTTTCTGGCGAGGAAATTTAGCCCCCGTCCGCTTAACAATTTTCGCGGTTTGGTAATGGACCTGCAGAGAAATTTCTGATATCATCTAAATCCAGGTTAATCCGCAGAATTACAGAATTATGGAGAATTATAGACTAATACTCCTCATTTCTGATTACGCCAGCCATGAGGTTTTAATTGGTTCGATCGGCCGTTCGCGCGTATCTGTCATTAGATAGCATCATGTGAGATGTACAGTACGGTCCAGAAGTTCGCGTACGCGGCTGGTGCCAGTGAAGTAGAAGCCTTTTATATGCATGTCGTGTTTACAAATTTGTGAACGATAACGTGATCGACAAACAGACCTTATCGCAAATGGAGCCCGTGATTTTGAGAGAAATCGGCCGGAGAAAAACCTCCTCGTCAAGCTCGATAAATTCGAGCGATAACGCGAGAGTAAATCGCACGGAAAGATGCGTCTGTCAATTTGCAGTTAATCTCGCATAACTAATAGAAAGCGCGTGCCAAAGAAACGATAATCCGCTCGTTCTCGTATCCGTTTAAACGCGCGACCCAGAAGATCTCGCGCTCGAGATATCTCCCACGAGAGATCACAAACAAATGGAAATCTATATATGCGAGTTAGATTTAGAAATTCTACGGTAGAATTAGCCAGAAATTACCGCGTTCACGGTCGATTTCTTTCCCAAATGACTCTGGAAATAAAATTAAACTCGAGCTCGCTGTATCGAAAATCGGAGTGGCAGTTTCGCTGATTAAAAGTTCAACCCACGTACATAGATCGATAATCAACGGTATAATTTATGCGATTCGCCCGAAAACGCATTATAAAAGGGACGGCAACGCGTCTTCCCGCAAAGAATATTCGCGTTCTACTCGAAAGTTGAAAACCGCTTGGCGGCGGGCCAGGGCTCACGTAACTACTTGTTTTGCCAAAGCTACGCGACGCCTGCTGCCGGCCTTCGCCTTCCGCCACAACGGCGCGGCATAGTCAGTCGATTTTCGAAAAAGGTTAACACCTAGTCGCCCGGATCCGACCGCGACGACCACGTGGCAGCGGACGCGCCTGCGTGTCCCGCTCTCTCTCGCAACCTTACTCGGAAATTTCTTCTCAGTCTTCTCGTAGCTATCGGTCGACGCGATGCTTCCGCCGCGAAAAACGTTTCTGCCTGCGGACGGGAGAGCGAACGGCGAACGAGCGTGGAGTGCGAAAGAGCCGGCTCGCCGAACGAAACGCCAGGTCAGCCGGAAAATTTAAAATATTCTCGAAAGGTCCTGCAGATCCAAGTATATATATATATACACATGTATATACATATATACATGCATACATACATACATACATACATACATACATACGTACATATATGTATGTATGTATGTATGCATATATGTATACGTTGGTGGCTAACTTGAGAATTCTAAATTTACCAGTATTTAAAGAGCACGAACGTGCATAGGAATTAACGATCTAAGAACGAAAATGTGTTTAAGGATCTGAGAAGCACGAAACCGTAAGCTCGCACAGTTGTCACGAATTAGAACTGCGACAAACGCGTGCCACGAACTGTGCTGGACATTAAACCCCCGAGGGTTAACGCCACTCCTGTGAGTACAAACGCGGGAACTTTGGTCGAAGAACGAGAAATATTTTGATTGCTGCTGTGTAAACGAGGACTTCACACGTGGGACACTAACCCTTCCCGCCGACAAAGACAGACTATACAGAGACAATGTTTTCCCATTTGCAGGTAGACGACAAGTGTCTCGAAAAAAGAATCATAGATACGAGATCTATAGATACGTATGTACGCGTACCGTGCGAGCGAATGGGAAAAAAATCTTCAATCAAAAAATACGATCTCGCGTTTTTTTTCGATCAACATTTTTTTTTTTTGAAAACTGAAACTTGTATTTGCAATGAATAGTTTAATTTTTAAACACATATTTGCCGCGAAACATGAAATGTTTAACTACGGTATATGTAAATAAATGAGATTCGGATCGAATTGTAGAACGATTTTTAATTTATATATATTGTACGTACAAATTTAATAAAATGTGAATTTATATTCGCGCAGAAGCGAATAATTTTTTAATTTATATTATCTGCAAAGCTTTTAATATTTAATTAATAAACGCATGAATAAGTAAAATCTGAATTCATGTGACCGGCCCATTAATTTTTCATTTATATATTTTCCAGTAAATAGAGATGGTGCTTACATTTGCAATGGATATTTTAATTTTTAAATACGTTAGAAATTTATGAATATCGTTTAAATTTATATGTAATGTACGCAATTTTTAATGTATATGCAAATAAGTAAACACTAAAGAAAGAGGAAAACAAGGAATTGTTAATTCTTTATCCCCGATTATTCCTTACACGAGTATTTTCATTCTGCCGCTGGATTAATCGATTAATATAAATATCGACGATTTCGTTAAGAGATCGGTCTCGTCCTAGAGAAATCCTAGAAATCCTAGAAATCCTAGAAATCCTATTGTTTAAAGTTTCATGCCTACAATCGATTGCTTTCTCTATAACGCATCGACGGATCGCCTACAGGAATCGGATCATCGAGTCGGAGTGAGAGCTACGCGCGCTTATCGGCTACGTCAATCTTCCACGAAGTGATAAAAAGCTAAGTTATCGCGAGTATACACACTCACCACGATCGCCGGCATGCGTAGGCTGTTGAGCTGATCGAACCGCTAGATCCTCGGGCTGCTAGATCGCGAACCAGCACTCTTTTTCACTTTTAGACGACGACGACGACGACAATTCGACACGTCGCGAGCCTCGTAGATCGGCGGTAGATTTCCTGACGACCCTCTCTCTCTCTCTCTCTCTCCCTCTCCCTCTCTTTCTCTTTCTCTCTCTCGCTGCTCCTCACACACGGCACACACAGACGGTCCTCACGGCGCGCCGCGCAGCGACGCAGCGACGCGCGACGGCATCGCGAGCAGGTGTCCACGGGGGCCGAGTCCTCGTGCCTCGCGCGCTCGCGAGGATCCTTCGTCCTGTCCTCCTCCTCGGGCTATCGATCTCGGGAACGCACGCACGTCGCGCTGCTCGTCGACCACCGCGAGCGCGCCCGCCAATGCTCCAGGCGTCCGCTTCTCTGTCTTGTGTGTGGACGCACGTTCCTCCTCGAGGTTCACTTTCGATCAATGGGACAGCGTGTAGTTCTTACGTTTCCCTCGTACGGCATCGATCCACGAAAGATCGTGCGTCGTCCACTCCGCTCCGTGTGTTAATCAATGACGATTACATTATACGGACAAAAATCTCTCGTGTTGTCTCGTGTTGTCTCGTGTTGTCTGCGAATCGCGAGAGCTATCACGCGACGACCGATGTCAAAGAAGACTCTCCTCCTCGCTAAGACCGCGAGACATGTGAGGTGGAATCTCGTGCGACAATCAATCGATACGACACCCTCCTCTCGCTGATCCACTACGTTTCTTAGATCGCCGACTAGCACGCGGAACTCGCTCCTTCCGAAGTGGATACTGGACCGTGTGAAGCGAGCCTCGAATCTCTCCTCGATCGCAAACACATTTCAGTACTCGGAACAACAGCTCCGTGACGTGATTCACGAGATTGATCACTGAGAATGTAGCGCGATTGCGAGTAGAGTTAACTCACAGGATACTTTGAACCGCGCTCCGAATGGCAAACGGCCGCCGCCGCGTGTACACGCGCCACGAAGAACGCGAGGCGAGTTCGGAGCGGAGCTCTGCTCGGCGTGTGACTCTCTCTTAACGCAAACTACACATTCCGCGAACTACACTGGGACTGCTGGCTGCTGGCCTCGACTTTTAATCTCGCGCGAGCGAACCCTCGCTCCGCCGCCGCCGCCGTCGTCGTCGTCGTTGTCCTCGTTGTCGTTGTCGTCGTCGTCGTCGTCGTCGTCGTCGTCGTCGTCGTCGTCGTCGTCGTCGCGTACGCGATGACGTTCGAGTCAAGGTGAACCGGAACACACGGTACGGTGTGAGCAGCGCGAAAACACACACGTCGTCGTCGCGGGGAGCACACCGCGCGACACGCAGGAAACGGAGCAGCGACAGACCGATTCGCGCTGCACGAAGTCGGACGAACGAGTGGCGGCCGGAGGAGCCGCCGCGTCGTCGCTTCCCCCCACTACGCGGCACGCATCAAAGGAGCGGGGAAAGCAGGGGAGAGTGCGAGAGAGCGCGAGAGAGTGGCGCGCGCGGTGAGGACGAGGACCGGGCGCGGAGGGATGGCGCGCGGTCTTGGAACCGCAGCGGCGGAGGGAACGGTGGATAGATGGACGTCAGGGGCGTGAGTGAAGGAGGGGCATCGATACTCGGTCCCTCCACGCCGCGCGGGGCCCCTTTCCCCCCAGCCAGAGGCGCCCCTCTGCGCCGCGGCGCGCGCTCCACGCGACTTTGCGAGTGAAACATTTCGCGGGTTTTGTGGACTGGCGAGAGGGGTAGGTGGAGGAGGTGGAAAGAGGGACCGCGAGGGGCGCGAGGAACCGAGAGAGAAAGAGAGAGAAAGAGAGAGAGAGAGAGAGAGTGAGAGAGTGAGAGAGAGAAAAGAGGAGAGGGAAGGAAAGGAGGGAGAGCGAGAGAGACAGAGAGGTAGAGAGTGAGAGGAGCGAGTGGAAGAGAGGATTGGGTGGGAAGACAACAGTATTCCCGTTAATTGAACGACTCGCGCGGGGCGGAGGAGCTCGTCGCGGGGAAGCAGAGGGGAGGATTACTTGCAGTAATTACTTATTTTTATTACGCTCCGCCTCGTCGTGTCTCGCGCCAGCGAACGGCCGCGCTCTCGCAGCGACATGTTAGAAATCTTTTCTCGCGTCCGCGATATTGCGAGACGATGGGCTACGTACCGGAAACCCGCCTCGGGTCTCCCCTAACTAAGCGTCTTAACGTTAAATTAAGGTGAGAGAAAGAGAGAGAAAGAGAAAGAGAGAGAAAGACGGAGAGAGAAAAAAGTAAGAGACAGGGTCTACAATGTCGCGTTGTTCGTAATTTCATTCAAACTTGTAGCAAGGATAATATAATTCCGAATAGTTTGTTCACAAATGCACACATACGCAAGCAAGAAGATTTAGAAGATAAGATCGATTATTTTTGACATTTTACTGACATTCTAATTACGAAAGAAATCTCTCGTCCGATAATGATTTATTGAAAAATTCGATCTTTATTTTCTTCGAGTCGAGTTAGCGCGCGACTAACCGTGCACGCTATGGCGTTCTCCCTAATCGGGCCAACCGGATACTTGAGGCCATCCGACGGGTGAACGAACCGGTAAGGAACTGGATAAAATCGTTTCGGATCGACGGTAAGTCGGTATGCGATCGGCGTCAGTTTTTCAAGCGATTACGTGGAGGAACACGACGAGTCATTATCTTCCTTCCTTTTTTTACCGCGTTCAACCAGGTCGACTTATAAAGAGAGCCAATTTACATACGCGATATGCATTTCCAACATAAACTCCATTTTCTCGCCCAAATCAGTTTCCTATTTAACGATCGCTTTAGCCTTGAATGCACTATAAGTACAATAAACATTAGAGCGTAGTAGACGCTAACGGCGCTGTCAATAGTCGTGTTATCTTTGTGTACGCATACGTGCATGTGTATTGGAGCGATACGAATAATACTTATGTATCTCTTGTTGCGCGTTGATATGTTAATTCGTCGAACACGTAATGTAGATCGATTGTAGCAGCAATTATTTCAAATGTAATATATTCAAATTCACCATAACGCATTTGTACGTAGGATAGAGCAGATTGGTGTATTCTAGGATTAAATTCCAGAAGTGGAAACGGGTAAATAGCCCTTCCGAGTTTCAACCGAACGGTTCGCTCTGGTCCTCCGCAATGTTCACGGTTGCCGGACCAGAGTGCACTTGTCAAAACTTTTATCTTAGCTCGCATCTACCAGCGAGAGAAAAACACGGAACGGAGGTGAGGACAATGGCTGGTCCTGCGGATAGTCCTGCCGGAGGAGGGCGAAGAAAAAGGAAAGAAAAAAAGAAAAATCAGCCGACAGAGGTCTCGGATAATTGCGGCGGATAGTTCGGAAAGGCGCCGACTGGCCCTCCTTGGCACGCCTGTCAGAAGATATTAGGATTTCTATCGCGGATCCTGCCGTCCGCAGGACTCGTTAACGGATCTTAGGATTGTTCCTTTCGTAATCCAATAAGGATGAGATTCTATGCCGCGACTGTTTTTTTTTCCTAGTTCGTTTGAAGAAACCGCCGATCTAACTACTACCGATAGAGAGTTGCGGCTTGAACTTTCGACGATCAACTCCGCGGCCAATTATGAAAATTAAATTACTTAAACCTAGATTACGTCTTGACGCTTCGCGTCAAAATAAAATGTTCGAAAGAATCTATGATCTTGTATCTAGAAACAAGGCAGAGATATCATATCGCGACTAGTGACGCCCGCAGGTATATGTCTTGCGGTCACGTGGTGGTGACCTTAGCTCGTTTCTGCTCTAGGGTGGTCGGACCCTTTGGACAGGTCAGTTCGGGATTCGGAAGCTGCATTGGGGCGGGGCGGACGTCAGATGGAAAGCAGTTCTAATTTGATACCAAGTCGGGAGGCCAAACAAACTGTTACGTCCGATAGGCTTCCAACTGACATATCAGTTGAAGCTTTGAAAAGAATTACTACGTCATTATAATCACAATTATCGCATGATGAACACAGTAATTACCACTCACAATATTTTCCCAAAGAATCGTAACTTTCATTTTTTCTATTATTTTATACACATGTCGGATAAAATAATGTAAATTTCTCTGTCTATAAATCTCTTTAGCGAATCACAGATAAATTTCTCTTTCTCTGTGTAAATGTTAAATCTACGTTTATGCTATAAAGACTAAATTTTAACGGTAAACGATAAACGGCACATAATGAACCGATATGCTCGCCGTCTCGCATTATCACGTTCCCTTGCGGGAGAAGGCTTCGAAGCTTCTCAGAGGCCTCGTCGATTCTCGCGGGCGACTCTTGCTCGACCTTTTTTCCGCAAACTTCCGAAGGTCATTACGAGGTTCCCGAGAACGCTCGGGACTCGTAAAGCCCCGTCATAAAAATCGCCAAAATACACGCACCTTACATGGTAGCCTCGTGTAGGCGGGTGTCATATCCCCGCAAAATCATTGCCACTAAAAATCAGGGGTTTCCGCAGCAAATTTATAACGGTCGTCCAACGGACGGCATCGTGTGTGTGCCCGTCAAAGGTGTTGAATATTTCTCGCTATAAAAGGAACAACGTACTGCTTATTAAAACCAAAACGCAAGAATAGCCGCGAATTCCGATTCGCGGATGCTTCTCATCTAGGAGTGTTTCCGCCTAAATTTTCGAATTCTCAATAGCTTCACTGAATCTATCTTCTCCGATGGTGTTTCCAATATTAAAATTTTTTTCCAATAGAAATTATTAGTAAGTTATTTAGTAGTTTCTAATTAGCATTTTTAATTCAATTATTTTTGTTTCAGGAAAAAAAAAATAAAAAGTACACGCTTGATAATCATGGACGCTTATTATTATTTTCGATTCTATTAGATTTTTGGCAAGTTTTTCAATCGAGAATGCATATCGACTTTGATGGAAATCCGTCGCTTTTAGAAAATGCGAACGGCAACAAAGAGCACGGGTGCACGCAGAGCTTGAGGATCGGCCGGGACTTTCCCGGAGCAAATATGTTTTCGCGGTAAATTTGGCCGAGTAAATGCGACGTCGTGGGGCACCCTTAGCTTTATTAGCCTCCCCTTGTCCCCTCTCACCGTCTCTCTCTCACTCGCGTTTCCCTCGGCCCGCGAGCCGACTCGATGCATGATCCCGATCCGTATATAATGTGCATGCGCGGAGATTTGCGAGGCATTATGCGCGCCCGCCTCCTCGAAATGCAGCTCGCATATGCGAGCGCTCGAGTACGCTTCGAGTGTTCACGTAAGCTACGTAGGAAAAATATGTTCGACGGGGTGCACTTGTGCGAGGGTGGGTAATTGGCTCTCTTGATCGCAGGACCGCTTTTCAATGTCCCTCCCGCCCTTCCCCGTCGACCTTCCTTGACCGTCCACGTTGCTTCCGCCATTTTTGGTTCGTGCCTGACCCTCATTGTGATCCTATTGATGGATCGTTTCTGATTTCGATACCCATTCGTACAAAATTCGCGGCGCATTGTTTTCAATTATTTTCCCCGACTTTCAGCGCATTTTTATTTTTTCCTTTCCAATCTAGAATTATGCATATTGCATTACATTAATTAACGGAGGTTAACAGGACAATTTAATAAACGTTACAAAAGCAACCAATTCAATAAAACGCGGCGGTATTTTAATTTACGCCCGATCAATTATCGACGTGATTTACTGCGTAACGCAAAATGATGTGGCCGTTGTATGCTATTCGTTAAAAACTCAAAATTTCGCAACACGGGCTAATAAAAATGCGTCGTACACGCACAACAGCGCGCCACGGGAAAAAACATTACATGCAAACGAGTAACGCGGAACGATAATAGGAAAATACCGCCGACGCCGACGCGGACGCGGACGCGTTCGGCTTCGACATTAAGTCCGCGATGGCGATAATGATAATAAAGAGGCGGCCAACTCGGAAGACAGGTACATCCCCTCGCGAGGGTGGCGGCGCAGGGGTGGCACGCGGGGAACGAGAAAGCGTGTCGAGCCATTTCGCGCCGAGGGATGACACCCGAACACGCGGGAAACAATGCCGTGACACGATGTAGGTAATACAATGCAGTGAATGGTCGCGCGTATCATTATTCTGCTGCTATTGTTGGCTGCCGGATGAGAGACATTTTTTTAGGATATCCTTCGACGGAATATCGTAGACGTAACAACTGTAACTAACACAATAACAATACCAATAACGGAATACTCTTGTTTCCTCCTTTTTTTTTAAATATATACATCCTTTCTACATCTTATCTTTTCTCTCTTTTAGAATTTTTATTCATCAAAAAAAAAAAGGGATTGAAAAAAAGAATCTTTTTGTTACAAACGTTTATTAAACTTAATATATTAAATATGTTTTATTGGATAGAAGAAATTTTATGTACGTTACTTTTCACTATAGTGGCGGTATAATTCGAACATTCATCCGCGAAATGCATTGTGACCGAAGGGCAGGAGAGAAGAATTTCACTCGCGAAGATTAAATTGGCTAGCGGGCCGATCTCGCGGGAGTCGCTGAAATCTTAATTCGCGTCGCGTCGAAACGCTTTGAAAGACGGGCTCCGTTTTCATGGAGCCAAGCCTCACGATTGTTGCGTCGTCGTCGCACAAACACGGCGCGTTGTACATACGGTAATTATATTGACTTTCCTAGTTTTATTATTGATGGTCGCCTGAATACAAAACTCTCCACCCTCGTCTCTTGACCGTCGGTTTAATAATTTAATCAAAAATTTATTCCTGATAAGCTGTTTCCTTCTTTTATTTTTTTGCAAAAGGAAGACGTTACAGAATAGAGAATCCATTAACGACAAATGGAAATGGTTAAAACGAAACGCGCTTGAAGAGACTTGAAATCATAAAGAAGAAGAACAGAGAGGATATAAATTCGATTATTTCATAAATAAACCAGATTCCCCCCCTGGAGAATGCCAGACGTTAACAAGTTTAAATCGCGCGCGTTTCCGATCGTTACACGTCGATGCGAAGATGGCACACCTCGGCGAGGGCGGAAAGGCTTAAATAGGGACGGGATAGACGATTCTGGACAGCTGGATTCGCTTGTTCCCGGTCGACGGAAGTGACGTCGCAGCCGGAAATTCGTACTGGAAATTCCGATGGGTTCGAGAGGTCGAGGAAGGGAAAGGAGTGCAACAATCAGGGTAGACCCGGCATTACGTCCCATTCATCCCCTACTAGCGCCCCTTACCACTCTCGAACCGTATTTGGCTGACAATTCTTCATTTGCGTGCAGCAAACTCTCTGCAACGTGGCGGCGGCGAGGCGAGGTGTTCGAACGGGGTGCGAACGCGAAGAACGTTTTCGAAAATCCGTCCGAACGACCGTCGTATATAATCAAGCACAGAAAAGGTCTTTTAACTCGCGACATTCACATTTCGCGCCGAGACTTAACGTTTAATACGAGAAGTAATGAACGGCGAATTCGTCACGACACACGATCATTCCTCGCGCACGTGTGCTATAGATATCGTTCGATTCTTGAATAATTGAGCCTCTAAAAGTATTACATGCTCTCTGCGTGTACGCCCGCGGACATTAAAATGTTTTCTGAGGCACGTATTGCTCTGGTAGAAAACATTTGTTCGCTCGTAGACATCGCTACAACAGGCGGGTATTTCGCACGACACAGTTAGGTGTACATGTATATATATATACATATATGTATATATATATAGAAACGTACGTTACATCACTTGGCCGGTATTGTCAGAGCTTACCAATCAGCACAATACGAAATTCAGTGATTCGGCGATGTCTCTCGAGCTGATTAGAGACACATCTTTGAGCTAATTTCTCAATAGCCGCGTGATAATATATCATGAAATATATCGATGTTAACGAGGTCTTTTCATCGTTGCGAGGGAAATCGTGACGCAATCGAAGAGAATATAGAAAACGGAAATCGTGCAGCAAGAAAGTGAATTTACGAGCGCGAACGGAAGACACGGGAATTTTGGACGGGTCACACGCTGTGCTGCGCATGAAGCTGTTCCCCGGTTTCTGATCACTCTAATGAATTATAATTGATCGAGCTAAGGCTTGTTTATCTAACTGATTAATAAAGCTGATTATTCTAATTAATAGCGGTATTTCGCATCGGAACGAGTAAACAAAGACGCGCCATTACTCGGTCAAGATTCATTAAAAGCGCAAACACGTCGAGCGTTTGCTCGCGGAAGCGAAATCCGCACGTTTTCCGATTCCGCGCTCGCGCGGTTAATTACCCATCGCAAGGTGTTACATGGTGAAATGTTTCGCAGGCGAGTGGTGCGCGCCCGCGCGCCCGCGCGCGCGCGTTTCTGCGCTGATTACAGCGCGTTTACACGGAGAAAACTTCGGAATTATTCCCGATTATTCAAATTTGAGATCCTTGCTGAGTGCGCGCGCACCGATTCAAATTTATGCAAAAATCTGACAACGCGAATCCCTGCTCTTATTAATATGTATCAATTTGACGACCGCCATCTTTTTTCGCGCCGCGAATGTTCCCGCTCGTTATTCGCGCGGCGCTCTAAATTCTTGATTTTTAACCGTCTCCCCTCAGAACCGTCTCGGGGCTTGTTGTTTCATATCGATTAGAAAAACCAAATTGGAGCGCCGCCGCGCCGCGCCGTGTATGACGTGCGCGGATTAAATGCCATCTTTCATTATATCAGACGACAAGATCGCGCGATCAATCACAAAAACATACCGCGGAACTATCACGGCCTTAATGCGCCGGACAAAGACGACACAAGAGTTGAACGAGGCGGGCCACCCGTAGGGAGCGAGGAATGTGGATAGTGGAACTGCAGGGCCGACCGCGTTTGTCCTCTCGCCCTTCGTTTGGCTAATGCTTGTACCAAAACGTTTCTCAAATCGATTACTTCCGTCTTTCAGCGTACTAAAGTCTAGTAATATTTAATAAATTATAATTAACGCCAAAGCGGACGAGTTCTGATAACTTCTAATAACAAATTTACAGTGGTTTTGCATCAAGTCTGAACTCTGAATGTAACGAATTCTTTGATTTATCCTAATGTATTTGTGATTTGATATGTTCTTTGCCTTTTTCTTTTGCATTCCCTGTCAGGCTTGCTTCTGGGACTGCCCGGAATCGTCCCCTTTTGCCGCTGCTCTTGCCCATCTCCCGTTCTGTTACGGTCTATCCCATTATAATTCCATGCACGCGCGTCCTCCCGAGAGATGGAAGAGTGTAAAACGACGGACACCTGGGCAGAGAGTTTAGCCGGTATTGTCGGGAGACAAATATGAGCTAATACGTCATCCCAGGACCTATTCAGACCTCGAGGCCGACGGCGACGGTAATCACGAATTGGCCTACACATAAATGCGCTTTAATTATTCCTTTCCACCGCTCCTCCTACCTGCTTTCGTGCTCAAGAAACGCTCCTACAAACGCGACATAATAAGCGACGCTCGTTAAAAAGAACGAGCTATTGTTGGATCTTCGTCTACCCGGCATTGACTCGAAACTTCGGATTCTTTGTTGGAATAGAGCTTCGAGTCTAAACGTCTTCGCTTGCTGGCGGATGTATTATCATTTGCTGTTTCAAGAAATTTATCTTTAATTATTTCAGATGCACGGTGCACAGTTTGACATACAGTTCGATAATCTGTCTATGCCTCTTCCCTCTACAGACCTGTTCGCAAACTTGCGATTTATTATATATCTATCGTCTGTCACATTAGATGTATAACGTTTATTTTTTTTATTACGAGTCGCATAGCTACATCAATATTTCGCGAAAAGATAGTTGGCCCAATAATGGCCATTTCAGAAAATCCATCGTCGTTTAGAAGAAAGTTAGGTGAAACATGCCGTCGCACTCCGGCTTTGTTTTCCTTCTCTCTCTCGAAGGGGCAATCGCTTTTTTTTCCTACCCTCCCTCGGGACTTCCGCCCGCGGCGGTTCGAGTATCCCTTCACGATAAACACAAGCAATGACTGCGATCAAAGCGTCAGGAGCCACGTCATTTGCGCAGGCAGGCTGGCAGATAATGCTGCATCGAATACGTCGCGTCGTTTAATTATTGTTGCCGAAATAAATAAATAAATAAATTTGATCGCGCCGCACGCACTGTGCACAAGTTGGTCGGCCCGTACGCATACGCCGACATTTATTTCTCTCACGAAGTCGTGATATTATATACGCAATTAACGACCGCGTTCCTCTTCTCTGTCCACGTTGCAACGACAGACAAGTTGATTATTAAATATCCGTGTATCGGAGACGATTAAATTGACATTTGTAATTGTTGCGATATATGTTTTCAACGTAAAATGAAAAAAACAACTTGCGGCTTTTTCAAATATACACGTCTATTGTCGAACTTTTCCGCGCAAGTTTATCGCAAACTTGTCGAATTTTATGAAATACGTCACAAGTAATTGAGAGAGATTTTCAGAAGATTATTTAAAAGAATTTTTTTTTTCAAGTGACATTAATAATATTGCTCTAAGAGGTGGTAATGGGCAGAAAACTCGTGTCCTCAGAAAATAATCTCGTGAAGATTAGAGAAGTCGCTTAACGCGACAGTATGCTGCATTCACATGCAAATGCCTGTCAACAGGTATCCACCTCCGCTCTTCGCTTATGTGCGATGCGTTCTTTCAAAATCTTGATTCTAATTAACGTAATCTGCCCGATAATGCCGCTCGTCTCAATAATTAAACGCACTCATCAAGGAAAATAGAAATTCTAAAAGGCTGATGTATAACTTTATCATTTATATCTTCGAATTCTAATTTGAGAGAGAGGCAAGTTTTACCTAAGTAAAGTCTTCATAGGTCGGTTTATATGCTAACTCGCCGCTGATAATACGGAGATAACGATTCCAATTACTCGAGATAGCCTGCACGATGTAGTAAATGTTTAAGGATATAGGGCTTTTAATGAACTGAGAGAATTAAAGTGATTGTTTGCGAGAACAGCAAAATTAATTTCCTATTTTGACGATTTACCGCATTTTAACTCCAAAGCACCAAAATTAGCAATAGCGTGCTCGATCTTCTTGACAGAGTAATTTTACGGTAAGCCAAAATTTCATTCGTCGAGGAGGCGAAATTGGTGACTCACAACCCGTCGCGATATTTTTTTGCGTTAATTGACGGAAAAAAAAAATTCCCAAGTTTTATCCTAATCCATGAAAATGCTGATGATCGTCTTACCGACTCGTTAGAGTTACACTGTCCATCGCCATTATTATTCAAAATGTCGGAGTCCGAGTCGTGCGCATCGTGAAGAGGGATTATCGAGTTGTGGACAGGGGGAAGTGGGCGAGAGGAGAGGCAAGGCATTCTCAAACTGTCGAATCGAATATCTGGGTAATGGCTTTCTAGGTCTCCCGCTGCCAGAGCAATACAAGCCTGTCCTCCACGACGAGCGCGCTTAAATTAAGGACGGACCCCTCATTTTCTTAAAATATTAAATCATCGTCCTGGTGTCGCAGCGGGCTGCCGGGACCCGAGGAATTAAAATTCATTGGTCGGAGAAACCCATGTCACCGGCCGAGTGCCATCGTAAATACCTGTGGTTCCTCTCCCCCACTTGCCTACCCGTTCCCCTCTTTTCGTCGATCAGAACGAGATTATAGTAAAAATTATACGTGAAACGGATATAGATTTGTGACTAGATTTATGTGTTTATGATTTCTGATTTGGATAACGTATCGAAGCACCACGTGAAACTACCACGAGTGCGAAACTCGTTTCGCATCACAAATTAATAAAAAAAAAATTTGATTCTACGCGATATCTATATGTAAAGCATAACACACGTGTCGTAGTATCAAATTCAATCTATCGTTAGATCGTGATATATACAATCTACTTATCTATCTTCTAAAAACTATTAGAGCATAAAGGATTGAATGGTGTAGGTTTTCAGACGGTTACCGTGGCGGTGGTCTCCGTATAGCGGAGACACGCATTCCACGTATGCGAAGGGCCTGAACGAGCCTTAGGACTGGCTTAGTCCCAATGCGGATAAGGAGAGGGTGGATGAAGAAGGGGACACTGCGACAAAGGACATTCTAGGGGAGCGATTCATTCCTCCTCCCTCCCGCCCTTCCGTCTTTTTCTCTCTTTTTCTCCCGCAGAAAGAGAGAGAGAGAGAGAGAGAGAGAGAGAGAGAGAGAGAGACTGCAGGATCACAGCGGCCCGGCCGGCGTTGCCGGTTCGACGACTTTGGGCCTTATGCTCTGCACCTACGGCATGGGATCTTATCTCGGATCCACGCTGCGGCGGTGCATTGCGCCATTTTTTGCGACACACGTAACCACAATTTCGCAATGATCGATGTCTCGAGCGGATCATACTAACATTTATACGTAACCGATTAATGCTTTTAGAATTATTAATAACGGACCGAATGGAAACGGGTCTCTTGCAATCGTGTTTTCTTAATGGAGAAAACGGTCTGCTTTTGCTACTTTTTAATATCGCCCGACAATCGTCATTAAAACGATTTCGAAACGGCGGTCGTCCACTTAACAAACTTGCTTTTTGCGCGTAGGCTTTCGCGTTTTTCACCCAGTGAGAAGCGTCGAAGACGTTTCGGGAGGTCGGGTTGACAAATCGAGAAGAACATTTCGCGTGTCTTCTCTGGTGAGACGACAGACGGAAGGGAGAGGGGGAGGGGAGAGAGCGAAACGAGTGAGGGAACGAAAGAGGAAGAGAAGGAAAGAGATCTTCTCCCGAGAGGCCGGAATAAGAGGCAGAGGAGCGGTTTTGTCGTTACGCGAGTGTTGTCATTTTCCTCTTTCTAGAAGAGGCCATTTCAAGTAGAGGGTATAGGAAGAAGCTAGCTGGCTCCTTTACCAGCCAATGCTTTTTTGTGCTTGGCCTTCTGATTGGCGTTTTTGCGTCAGTTCAATTTGATTGACTCACTGGCGACGTTGCTGCATGGTGTTGGTCAATTAATGCTTTAACAATGGCGTTACGTTCCAATTACATCCACGCGAAATTGTATATGCGTGTGTTCGACGCGAGAGGAATTTTCGCGTAGCCGTTGTGAATTGTGAATTTCGAGAATCCGTTTCGCGTTAGTGAAAGTGAGGTATGCGTGAGAAAAAGTTTGGTAAGGCGTTTTTAAGAGATCGCATTCCGAATTCTATTAACGTCGATGAAGAATGGATTAATTTTTAAATAAATAGTAATTCTAAAAACACTAGAATGTAGCAACTTTTTTTCCTCGCTTACGCACAGCTTTTAAAAGAAAAAAAGAGAGAGAAAGAGAGAGCACAAGTGAAGAATGGTTCGCGCGAATCGGTGCCACTCGCGGCGCAAAGTGCAATATCGGATCGAACGAGGCGGAATGATTTCCGCGCGTATAAACCGACCGAGATTCGGAAGACCGGAGACGGTAATGGAGGATGTAGTACGCTGGAGGGGATATCCCTCGCAGGTATCTCTGGCGGACAGACGGACGACGATGGGGTTGAGAATGGAAGCGAGAGACGATGGACCGGGCGGTCGAGCGGTGAGGTGGGGGATTAATTAATAACGTCGGTAATTGGACTCCGTTCGATCTAAGATAGCTCCTATAGCCCCCTTCTCGTGCATACCGTGGGGGATACATTCTCCATGCTCGAATACACTTGCGACACTCGCCGTCCTGTTTGTGCCTTATGTATTGCTTACTGGCAATCGATGATTCTGAATTTATTTCGTTCGCCTTCACTAGCATGCGAGTCACGGTTTGCCCTGTAGAGCAAATTCGAACCGACTCGAAATTAAACGTCGAAATAATTCTGAATTTATTGAGATACACATCATCGTTTTGGCAGATGCACGTAACGTATGACATAAATCTGACGAGGTAAAACAAACAGGACAGAAGTAGATGTCGTCATACCGCGTCACCGTCATTAACATCGCCGATGTGTCGCGTACGAGGGAGCCAGTGCGTTTATGCGAGGTAAACAGTGCGTGGACGTGATTTAATTGAAACCCGAGGTGGCTTGGCGGCACACGGCACGGCACGGCACGGCACGGCACGGCACGGCTCGGAACGGCACGGCGCGAGTACCGAAGCAACGCGGAGCGGAGCGGAGCCGCGCGGTACGACGCGGTGCGGTGCGGTGCGGTGCGGTGCGGCGCGGCGCGGCGCGGCGCGGCGCGGTGCACATTGCCTCCGCCGGAGCTCAGTTGCATGACTCAGAGTGCTCAGTCAAGAAGTCCATTGACTTGCCGAGTGACGTAAGCAATTAGTGCGCTGTTTTGTTTGCGCGGGTACACACAGCTCAAAGTTGTTTGAGTTCGAGTTCGAGTGCTGCACGGTTAGGCTCGGCGACTCGCCTCGAAAACCCTTCCACAACCTACTCCTTCGCCTTTCCAGCCATCTCTTTCGCCTTCCCTCGTCGTCCCTCTTCATTCCTCCCGCGCCTTCGTCTTCCTCACTCGACCGGGGAGAGAGTCTTCTTCCCTCTCCGTCTCCTTCTTCGTCCTCTGCCACAACGTTCTCGTCCATTCTTTCTCTCTCCAATTCTTTCTCTCTTTCTCCCTCGCAATCTCATGCTTTGTCTCTGCCGAGTTCGTTTCCTCGAACCTCCTTCGTTAAATCCAAATCCGAAGGTCCGTAGGTCGGCCGCTTTTTTGGGCTTTGATTCGTGTTACCGCGCTAAATTGCCACCGCAATGATCTTAATCGCCTTTTGTCTCCTTCCCTGCTGCGCGCTTCGTTGAGAATACCTGTCTCCGTTTTCTTCCTCCTCTTCGTTTAATGTAAACGGGGAGTCCTTTTGCAAATATTTAGTGGATCCTTGTTAGAACTCATGCACGACATTAATGAAGCGCTGGCTTAATTTAACTTCTTCCAATTTAATTGCCGGGGAGACGTAAATGAATTGAAACATTCAAATATCTCTATGTTCCAGCCTGTTCGGAATTATATAACAAAGACCCGTTTATTCACAGAGAAAAATGTTTCTTCAGATTTAACAAATTTTTTCTTAAATTCAAATAAATTTATGCGTTAAAATAATTCGACCAAGCCACTGTTTTAATTGAAAATTGCAATTGTTTGACTTTTTCAAATAATACATGTATCTTAAAGTAAATATTTGCTGTTGAAAAAAAAATTGTATTTCTTTTTCACTTAAACAATTTTATTATAATATTCAAACAATTTCATTGTTTCAGTAAAAGTATTGTGTTATTTCAATAAAGGAATTTATAATTTCAATTTAATAATTTAATTACATTCATTTGTTGGAATAAGAGATATTTATTTTTCAATACTTTACCAATTTTGCTTATAAAAAACATTTACTTTAGTAAGCTTGCTTGCAAAAAATGTTATATACAGAAAAAATTATTACCACATACAATATTTATCCGCAAACGTTGACAACGTGATAAGTCATATGTTTTGAAAAATGAAGCAATATCGAAGCATCCTCTTTTAATAAAGCAAATTTTAATCAAATCTTTTTTCGTAAACGAACAAACCAAACCATACTTTCGATATTAGCACGAAAAGATTGAACACCATCCGACCCGCGATTCTCGTTTCGGTAACATTGAATCTGAGCATATCTACACATTGCTAATAGCTGAAGTAAAATGCTTTATTTATTTTTTTTTTTAGTAATATTTAGCTTTTATTTCATTGAGCAATATTTAGTGTAATTAGAGAAAATGCTATTTTATCGAAAAAATTGTTTCACGCAATCGTTTCTTCTGCCAAACAATATGATTTAATGCAACAAAACTAACAAATTTGTATTCAATGAAACAACGTTTTTACCTAAAGATATATCGTTCCTATGAAATGAATGTAAGTCAAACGAATAGAAACGCCGAGTATAAAGTAACGTTTTTCTCTGCGTTGACACGTAGGACGTGACGTGATAAATTAAGAAAAAGATTATAAACAATTTACGGGGAGTCTATAAAGAATGCCGTAGACAAAAGTTGACTGAACCGAATCGGCAAAATTGCAGTTCATGTTCACAACAGGCGCATTCTAACGAGCGTGCCAATCACACGCATGTCGGGCTAAAAGAAGACGGACGATCCCCTGCGGAAGGGTCGGGGGTCATCGTTCGAATTCCACCAGCGATGCCCAATATGGCCGGCCCGAGAAACCGGCCCAGATCGCGCCGATTTTCGATCGTCGGGCTCCCATCACAAGCGCGTGCGTACAATAATAAGCACGGACGAGTTGTATCGCGAGAAAATAATGTGAGAACGGTCTCTTCCTAAGCGCATCATTATCTCCCTCTTCCCACCGCGGGCCGATCGATCTGTCGAGCCGATTTCAAGCCGGGCAGACCTGCAATTACTATCTATTATCTGTCGGCGTGGGTGTAGGTAATCTCGCGATCGTGTCGAGGGCCTCTCGCCTTCCTTCTTCTCGGTCAGGATGAGGCCAAGGCGGCAGGCTGAACACCGATACTTTGTACGTTCTTTGATTACCTCGGATTTACTCCCCTCGTTTCTGTTACTTCGGGATTGCTTCCTCAACCTCTGCTGTTACTTCACCACTATCTTCCTCCCCTTCCTCCTCTTCCTCTGTCACTCGAGCGCTCTCCTTCTCCGTATAGTTTCCCTTTCTGCATCTCGCGTGCATCCTCCCTCCCATCCTTCTCTCTCGCCATCTCGGCGCTCGAATACAAAGAGGGACAAACTTAGAAGGATACTTGATCCGCGTAATCTCTACGCTCTAGGAAGAAAATAATTTTTGACCCCGTAGCCGCAGTCCCGCGCAACTTCATCGCTCAGGGGTTAACGGCGCCCGATTGCGCTTTCAACGTTAACGCGAGTTCGTCGAGCCGTGTAAACGCGCCGCCAGGCGATATACGCGGCGAAAAATCCATACCGAGTGTCCGGCGCGCACTGAAATCTGCATATTATGAAAATTCGCCGCATGAGCGCGAGGGGCTGCGGCGGCGCGGCGCGGCGCGGCGCGGCGTGGCGCGGCTCGTATCGCGGCGTTTCGAAATAAATGTCCACGCTGATCAAATTTAAACGTAATACTCTATAAATTTACATCGCGCGCGGCTCACCCGCGTAGTTTGCCCGCGCGCGACTTCACGCTCGACGGACAGCCCATCGCGTATTCGCGCAAATTTATCGGAAGGATCGACACGATCGCGCGCATCGCAAATATTTATAAATGCGACGAATTAGCTCTCTCTCTCTCCCTCTCGCGTTTCCCCGTTACACAACGACGCGAAAGTGCATTAAGACTTTTTAAATCGAGGGCTGACACGGCCACGCTCTGTGACACGCCCGAATCGCTCTTCTTGATTAAATTGGACATCTGAAAACATTTAAATATTTTCCTCGATATTTATACGTAATTGTGAAATGAGAGAATTACTCAACACTGGCAATAAAATGTTAATAAACGCTGTAAATTTCTATTGGCTACGGGAATCACTCGACGGATCCGCGGACTAAATTTTAAAAGGCTTTTTAATCGCTCGGTATGTAAACGTATAGCATTTTCATCGAGCCCGCTCTAACGGAATCGCTAATTACGAACGGATGTCTTATACAACTATAGATTAATTTGCGAGCGTCGATTCCGCTTCAACTTTTCGTTTATTTATTACATATTTCTGGCTGTAATTCTAGCGCTGTTAGAGTCAGACGTATTTTCTTTATCCAGACGTCGCCTATAGCTTTGCCGGATCAAATCCTTCTTTTCGCTCTCCCTCCCCCCCTCTCTCTCGTACCAGGACGAAAGGAAGGATCTGTTAAGGATTAACAGAATCAGAACTGCCAGCCCAACTGTCTTCGGCCGAGCAATCCAGCGTATCGCGATAATTGCGAATTACGCGCGCTTCGAGGTTCGAGAGAAGGAAAGTAATTTATCTCGGCATGCCCACTCACAGTCCATAAAAATGTAGCGAGATGTTACCGAAGGCGAGAAGGAGGTCGTTGAAACGCGCGCGCGGCTTCAGATCCTTTTTTCTCCCTCTCTGTCGTCTCTCCTCTTCTCGCTCGCTCTTGTTTCTCCCCTCCTGTCCCCTAACTCCCCGACGCGGTAATTCCCATTCTACATCCCATTCCCCAAGGGGTTAGTTTTCACGCGGGTTAGGCGAGTAATATGAGCTGCCACTCAAGGGCCGTCCTGTATTACCGTTCGAGTAATTATGGCAAACCCTCGCACGGACGCGCGGCTGGCACCTTCGGAACGACGAATACATTGTAGCCTTATGAGTTGAAATTGTTGCCGGAAAGAGGAGGAGAGCCGCTCTCGTTCCTGTCCGCCGGCCCGATGGGTAATTAACCCGGAACCCCGGAACGTTTCGCGACAGGCTGATTCCGCTTATCGGTGAAGAAACCTTCCGGATCCTAAAGCGCAATTTTCACTACTGATTTAGAATCAAGAATTCTATGTATGAGAAATCTGTCGGAATTTACACAGCGGTACTCTTAATTCGCGACGATTTCCTTCTAATTTCCACGATTATTAATTTCGTCATTCTATCGGTACGTGGAATTCAAGTACGGTCGCGACGACGGCTCGATTTGGCAAATTCGCTCGCTGAATTTGCTTCTCTCTCGCTGTGCCCTCCGGGGGCATTTCGCTTCGGGAAGAGAGTGCATAACTCTTGGCTACTCGACAAAAAATGTGTTTTCTAAATGCCAAAACCTCACAGCAACGTGCGCCGAAGCGCGCGTGCGGTAACGCCATTAATCGCGCTGCATTCTCGCGAAAACGCGTGTGATTTCGAGGGCGGGCGACTCGGAATCGATGGAGCGCGGAATCGGTCGCGGAGTACCGACCAATTAGTCGGCCGATGATTGGCGCGTGTAAACCGAAACGATGACGTCGCTGGCGAACCGACGCCCCCGCCGCCGCCACCGCCGCCGCCGCCGCCGCCGCCGCCGCTGCCGCCACCGCCGCCGCGCCGTTCGTGAACCGGCCCGGACCTCGGGCTCCACGCACACCGGCACACGGTCCCCTCTTTCTTGCACGTGCGTACACCACCAGGATATGCGCCGAGACATGTACGCGCACCCACACACGGCTCTCGGTCCCTCTGTTCATCTCGCTCCCTCGCATCCGCGCGCGCGCGCGTCCCCTAAGTACGCCGGTGTCTCCGTCTCTCTCGGTATTGCGCCCATAGCGTGTTTCTCGGGAGCGCGAGCCAACAAATATCCGTGTGGACGGTTACAGGGCGGACTAATGGAATTGATTAAAATGTGTTCGATCAACCGAACCGCGGCTTGCCCGCCCCCGCCTCCTCCACCTCCTCCTCCTCCTCCTCCTCCATCTCCTCCTCTCACTAGCGAAGCCACCCACCGCGTCCCGCTGTATCCCTCTCGTACACCCTCGGCTATCCTATCGCGCCTGACTGTAGAACCTGACGAGCGCAATCGAATATTTGCGTTTAGGTAGGCACGCCGACGCGGAAAATGCTATCTTTGTCAATTAATTCAACCTGTTGTCCCAGGTCAGCCGCGCGGGCTTCGACCTCCTCCTACTTTATCTCCTTTTCTCTGCTGTACTCTCTCTCTCTCTCTCTCTCTCTCTCTCTCTCTCTCTCTCTCCACCTCTCATACATATTTTCACATCTTCCACCGTTACTTGAACCTGTATGAGATGCGATTGGGAAAATTGGCGGTTTTGCAGATTACTAAGAGAGGGAAAGAGCAATTATTTTGGGAAATTACGTTCTGAAGTGAAGCCATAACGAAAGTTGTTACTGCACTAATCTCATCGCAAGTTCAACGGAAGCTTCGTACAGAATAAAGTGGAAGAATATGTTTATCGGATAAATTGATAACACAATTCTTCTCTTATCTAGAGTGAAACGTACGTTCTACGGATCAAATAACAGCGATGGAATAATTTTGTTTACAGACTTACAACGTCTGGACGACGTATCCAGAGGACAAAGCTAATTGTAATTACCCTCGGTAATCTTTGCGCTAAGAAACGTTCCGGAAGTCAAACCTTGATCTCTTCGCGCTGTTCCGACGACTCATAAATTCGTCGAGCCGGTGGTATCGGACAGTTCCCAAGCGGATTATCGGGGCGCCATGCTTACGTAGGTGCGTGCGCAATTAACGACAGTGAGCTGAGTATAATAAAGACCGGTCGAGCGTAGTCGGGCCAACGCCTGCGAGCGAGAAGGAGAGGAGCTACCGGTACAAGCGAGATGATAGAGACCAGTTCATTAGCGACACTCGCGACTCGCCTCGGAGACATCTATTTTATTTATTTGCTTATTTTTCGCTCCTTCGTCCGCTTCGTTCACGCGTTCACCGTCCTCGATCGGCCAACGTGAATACGCGCGCGACTGTCCCGTTTTATTTCTTGACCAATCTCGCTCCATTCCCTTTAAACCTTTGCAATCCCAAATTATACAGGATGTCTGGCGAGAAAATATAAGAATGTTATAGCTGACGTCTGCAAAATTTGAGTCTCTCTCTCTCTCTCTCTTTCTCTCGTCAGAAAAGTTTCGAGCGGCGAAATTACCTGCGTTTCGCATTTAATTTTGCCAAACGCATCTCTCGGTGGTGGATCGATGAGACGCACAAATAATTGGATATCATTAAATCGCTTTTTACTTAGGCCTTTAGGAATAATCTTACAGGATTACTTTTTTCGTCTTTAAGAGTACCTACATTAATTAGTCTTTAAAGGCTCTTAAGAGGGCTTGAATGCTTTCATGAATCTTAAACAATGACCACTGCCGAGAAAGGAAAATCTACAAGAGTGTTCTTTAAAGAACACGAAGCATTTTTCTCTATTCTTAGAAAAAGCGAGAGGATAGACGGTTCAAATAACTAAAATGAACACTTACTAAAAGGTCTTGGTAAAAGCCTAAGATCAATTTTCAGAAATAATATTAGAGAGATAAATTATCCCGCACGATATTATTTACGGCCAGCGTTGCAGCTTCAACAGTTATAAAACGGACACTTCGTTACCGTCGTTGCGGTATTTCGTTCAGAATTGAATTCGCGGAGGATGCGGGATCCTCCATTGGCTCGATTTAATAGCCTACCGCGTGTCCCGACGAACCACGGCCTCATCGCTCGCTCGGCTTTATTCGCGAGTAGCCGTTTAAGCGGCTAACTGTATAAATGAGAGAAACAGGATTCTGTGGGACTCAAGAAAGAGAGAAAGAGGGAGAGAAAGTAAGGAGGGAAAGGAAAAAAAAAGTCCACACCACCATCAACGTCGCCGTCGCCGCCACCGGTACCACCACCGCCGCCGCCGCCGCCGCCGCCGCCGCCGCCACCGCCGCCGCCACCGCCGCCGCGTGGAAACCTGTCCCTAATTGATAGGAAATTCCTGCGCGCGAGTACCTGCGAGATTTTTCAGCGCCCCTAACAGGTTGGAACTGGATACTTCGCGACGATTTGTAATCCGCGCTGCTCGTTCGCGGCCAGGGCCGTCCTCTTGTCACGTGATGAGCCTGAATCTAGCGAAACAAACCGTGTTTTTTTTCCCACCGTGCGCGCGACAACTTTTAAGATATATTTGACGATTTACAAAAAATTACGAGGCCAAGGGAAAGCGTACAAGAACCGCTCCAGTCGGGTTGAGAGAGACCGAATTTAAATTAATTAAATTCATTCAGCGACTAATTCTAATTAAATTCGCCGATAAGAGATTCGACATCTTTACGGATTAGTCAACTCATTTGAAATTTCTCTTTCAAGATGTCTCTCTCGGATCACAGACGGAAAGTAATACGCAAGAGAAATTGATGCAATCGTTAACGCATTAAGGATTGGACGCCGCGGTAGCTTCAGCTCACGACACATACTTTGCAAATTAATCGGCCGCCATCTAATTGGCCTTTAATTGGCCCTGTGTAAATAATAAATAAATGCCCTGTGTGCGCATGAAACGACAAAAGTAAAACGATCGCTGCGGATCGGCGCAGCGGGAGGCTCGTGAAATTTCGCCAAAGTCCTCGTAAAAAATGTGGACTTTTGATAGTACGGCTGGGCTCATCTTATCCTTTTGTTTTTATTAAATACGCGCCCCACAAGATTTACGCCGCCAATTAGCCGTGCCTCGCGCATAATGAATTTACATTAATGCGCACCACGGTGAATTAATCACGCGCCGCGCGAAACGCGCTTTAAACCGGCGAAGTCTCGCATTATGCGATTTACTCGGGATTTTTTCTCAATGTCGGGGAATGCGAGTTACACAGACGAACGAGAAATCTACAAAAATTCTCAAATAAACGCATTAACCATCGTTTCAATGTTATCAGTGAAAAATATGCCGGATTGCCATTTCTACATTAGCCCGTCCAACATTTTTTTTTCCTCGCTGCCTTCCCAGTCCAATTGGGTCACTGGTACCTGATAGGTTTTTTGAAAGGGTTTTGGGGCTCTAAAAAAATCTGAAAAAACTCCGGTACACTCTTTCAACATTTCAGAATACGATTTTACAATTGTTTGACCCGAAACATTTTTTTTTTCTTTTTCGTACGTGTCCGAATTCGAGGCAGAATAATTCAAAATTGAAAATTTGTCTGAATTTTCAAGTACCTGGTTGGACCACGGAGGGTCAAGAGAGTAAATAGTTATGTATATTTATGATCTTTTTTTCTCTCATCTCTCCTTCTCCTACAAATTGTCAAAAGTGATGTTTGCAAAAAGATGAAAGATTTATACCGAATGTCGGCGAGAACGTGGTAATCCCGCCGGGGCGAGGCAACGGTAAACTAATTTTTCCGAGGAGCACAGCACGGACGTACGCGTCTTTATGGGTGTTTCCGATGACGTCTACCAATTTTCCGCACGCTCGCGTGAAACGAGCAGGTACGTCACTTCATGACGGCGGAGTCGTCACATTCGGCACGTTCGCGCAAGAAATATGACTGGCGTCGTTTCCCCCAAAAGTGGATTGAACGAGAGGGAGCCATTTCGTGCCCGGCGGCGTTTTCGTGCGTCTTTTTTTACCAGGCGGTTCATGAAAAGCTGAGCGATATCAACTGCCGACCACGAACACGAAATCGTCGTCGTCGTCGTCGACTGCGAAATTGAGCGCCGCGTTCACGGCGCACGAATGACGACGAGAGAATCGCGCGCGTGTAGATAAAGTTTATTAATCTGAAAGCGTAGAAGAAAGTTCGGGATAACGGTTAACGCACATCGATGTATTTGGGGCCGCTAAAAAAGAACGAGTTTACATACACACAGACACACACACAAGTGGTTCCTTCCGGAAAGGTATCTGAAAAGTAGCTGAAACACGGACAGAGACGAAAACTCTCGGCGGCCAACTCTCCCGGAGATGGAGTGCGCTTAGCGGGTTTGCGTACCCTCGGCTCTCTCGCCGATAATACAATAGCGCACACAGTGAGGAGGCTGTCAGACGCACTCTCGTATCGCGCGAATAAAAGTGTATTAAAGCTGTCAACCGCATCCTCGTCGATTAACCAAAGGAACGCGAGAAACACTTGGCATATTCATATAACATTCTTGTTTTATTCGCGGTATCTGCTCGCACGGTGATCGGCGCCGTTGCGTTTCGAAACGCCGCGCCGCTGTTGCGTTGCGCGAATTCTCGCGCAGGATTTTACATTAAACATCTACAGCGAAGTGTTGAAAAATCGTCGAGATTTCTCGGAGAGGCTCGTGCCGCGAGTTTCGCGTACGCAGTCGATCGCGGCACAAGCGCCGCATAGATATCTAAAATACAACTGTACGACGATCGGGGGAACGGCGCGGCATGGCGTGGCGTGGCGCGCGAACGAGAATCGAAATAAAAGCGCAACGGGCGAAAATCCAGACTCCAGAACGCGAAAGTCGCTACGTGCTCGTAACGAAGGTTGCGCGATGTCATTCATCGCGGCTTTTCCGGCTGTTTATCGCGATAGTCTGGCGAACGGGAAGCGGCACAATGGCCGTACGCGAATAGGAACAAAGAGTCGACGCGACGGGACCAGGTATCGCCAGGCGATGCCCGTTGTATCGCCCTCGTAACGTCGTTCGCGGGCGTCGGGAGTGATAAAGAGACACCGCCGCGGCGGCGGCGGCGGCGGCGGCGGCAGCAGCAGCGACAGGACGAGACGAGTGAGGTAGGGTTCGACGTACACGCGGAACACAAAACGACCGCGAATCGCAGTTATAGCCAGATAGATCCAAAAAACGCGTTTCGACTCTCGTAATCGTGCACGCCGCAAACGAGCACCCAGCTCACCTCGTCTGCCGCGAGAGCGAGAGAGAGAGAGAGAGAGAGAGACCTGGTCTGGAGAGAAAACAAAAACGAGGGCGAGTCAATCGCGCACGGTGACAATGACGCGACGCCATTCCGGGCGCGTTCTTCGACACTAGATCAACTACAGGGATTCGTATCCTCTCTCTCTCAGACTGGCGAATAGCTATACCATTAAAAACACGATTTTGTTTTTAATTATTTAACAGAGAGCTTCGACTGACGTGTCAAGACACAATATAAACAATCGAAATGCCTTATCACAGATACACTGAAAGAATAAATTTCGTTGAAAGTACAGATATGAAAATAATTATGCTGAATCATTAAAATAATTGCACACACCGCACTGAAAAAAAATCTGATAACTATTACCGAATTTGGTGAAGCTACCAAATTTAGTAATAGAAAGATAAAAAAAAAATACGATTTTGTTGAAAATACAGATGTGAAAATAATTATGTTGGATCATTAAAATAATTACATTGCACTGGAAAAAGGATTTGGTAACTATTACGTTTGGTAAGGTAAGGTTACCAAACTTAAATAATTATTTTCATATCTGTGTTTTCAACAAAATCGTTCTTTCCACTTCTTTCAGTGTAGATTTTAGTGCTCATATTTATTGTATGATTTTATATACCGTTTCAAGTTGACGAAGCTGCGTGACGAATAAATTTTCGATCTAAAAACGTAGACCCAAGTTAAAAAAAAAAAAAATATTAATATCACGTTATTAAATTGAAAGTTAATCTAATAGACATAATAAATAATGCTAACAAGCATCTAATCGGCTAATGATTTTTTTTATTCAGATAGGAGCGTCCTGTCTTAGCGCTGTTCACGGTATAACATTTCTAAAGCGGAGCACTCATCGATTAAAGAGAGATGAATGAAGGATATTTTAATCGAGTGCCATTCAACGTCATCGTAAACAAACATCGTAAATAGAGCAGCTTGTACGATTCCCCGTTGAATAAAGCAGTTCTTGTTGCACGTGTATATATTCAGAAGCAGTCGGATTTTTTTACACCACGCACAAATCTTTGAGGGGACAAGATGTACGCGATTAATCGCGTTTTCTGCAACGTTTATTCTGAAAATCCCGTTCTTCTTGATTTCTTTAGAGAGCCGAAGCTGCGTTACCGGACACGTGAAAAAGTTATAGCGCGAACGCATGGAGAGATACGCGTAATAAAACGCAAACTTTTGCACGGCAGGCATCGCAGCGGTGAACACGCGCTCGCCGATGAATGCGAACACGACCGCTTGTATATACAGCGAAACTACGTTATTGTTTCGCAAAACCGAGGTTTGCGCGATTGATCCGCGAGTCGAGATAACTGGCGTTCCTATAGGACCAGATCCTGCTGCAGCGATATATCGCCGATGTACGTTATGATTATACTCGCAGGTATTAATGATAGAAACTCAGATATATATAATCTAGTTACTTTCGATCGTATCCCTTTCACGTATCATCATATAACTTCGCGCGATACGCACGACAGTTCGACCTCAAGAGCGATTAATTCGCGAAATACAAGAATAGCGTTTTCAAGCGTTCTCCTGCCGTTCGAAAAATTCAACGTTATCCGGATTCGCTCGCCTCTTTCTCGCGTGAAGGAGAGCAAGATTGCCTAACAAGTTTTTCGTCGCGTACAATGCGCGCCCGGATGATCATGCGGCAGGAGCGTCGCTTGCCCGGCAATCGACGGTATAAATAAGACCGGCGTAAATCCCAGATCATCATTGGTCACCGGCCTCACTTAACTGCCCCTCAGTACGGTGGCAAATTATTATTTATCGCACGCTTCTAAAGATCGGTGGCGAAGAAAGCTTTAGCCGACGGACGGAACGAATGTAAGAATCGTAAATTGTCGTCTCGCCCGCGATTTCACTCGCTTACATTCCTCGTTCGCAGCAGCTTCCCGCGATCGAATCTATATTTGGAGTACGATTTATCGAATTCAAATATTTTCAGAATAACAAACTGTTCTCGTGATGTATTAGTGAATCTATACACGCTAATGTCTAAACGTGCTTCCTTGCTCTTCTCGCCTATCGTGAACGCACAGCGACGATCGCGAATGTGGACTCGCTGTGCGTTCGTGATAGGAGAGAATAGAAATCATCTGTGTGTGAACCGCGATAGATATTTCACAGGAATTCGCGGATGATTGCCACAATTGTGGTCTCGAATGGGCCGCGAGCCTTCTTGACTTCATCCTCACTAAACTGGACCCCGTAAATCAAGTTCATACTTGTCAAAAATTTAATGCTATTTAGATGCTAATTTAATTTTATAGTCTGAAATTTGAAGCTCAAACTATTAAGCAGGAAATCGCATAAAAAATAGGGAAGTGAGGAGTTAAACTTAATAGCAAGCTGGACCTCCCGTAACAGAAAACATACATGTATAGGTTGTATACAAAAAAAAATATGTTAAAATTTAGTGTTCCAAGATATTGCTAAAATAATTTTAAAATATGTAATTGTTTAAAAAAATATCACTGTATACTCAGCTGCACCGTCGTATCCGACACCTGTACCTATAGAATTTGTTGCTCGCATACTTTCAGTACTAAAATAAATGTAGAAATCACATACTATTGAAATGTATCAAGATTAAAATTTGTTGCTAACTTATCTCAGTTATTAACGCTTATGTTTCATTATCAGATCGTCAAAGAATTGTTGCTGTTCGCAAAATTGTGATACTAAAATAATTTTCAGACATCGTAGTATCAAAGCAAAAATCTCCAAATTCAATGCTACCTGTATCATGTTGAAAATAATTTGTTTATTCGGGAAAAATGCGCGTCGCTCTTTTTCTCTCTCTAAAATCCATTAAGTACTAAAGTTTTTATATTTTGATGTCCGAAGATTATTTTAGTATCATAAGCAAGCACCAAATTCTTTAACGATCGGGCGACGGATTTTAGATCGCGAAGCGCCCTCACCGCGAATAAACAAATTATTTTCAACATAATGCGGTTAGAACTAAATTCAGAGACTTTTACATTTTTAATACTACAATGTCTGAGTATTATTTTAGTACCATAATCTAACGCTAGCATCAAACTCTTTGACGATCTGATCGCCGATTTTATAGGGGGCAACGGAATGAGTTAATTATTGTTATCGTGTTACAGTTAAAAGCAAATTTGAATGTTAATAAAATATGTGTTTCCTACATCATTTTAATATCGAAAACGAGCAACAAATTCTGAAGATATCCGATATAACGATGCAGCGCTGATAGTGATATTTTTTTAAACAATTATATATTTTGAAATTTTATTTTAGCAGCACATCTCTGAGAGCACTAAATTAGTAATAAATTATAGTACTTCCTTTTATAGATAATAATTCTATATATTTTTTCTTGCTATTAAACTGGACTCTCCATTCTTTACGAGATTTCCTGCTTAAAAACAATTTAAGCATCAAAATTCAAATTATACAATATTACTAAATTAGCATCTATAAACAGCATTAAATGTTTGAGGACTTGGTTCACGATGGTGAGAGATCCAATTTAACGAAAGTGTTGACTTCGTGGGATCTAACGTGATACAAGGTACACGCGATTTTACGTAAATATTCGTATCTTATTTATTCTAAGATGGTGTACTCGAAAGAGTAGAGAATGTACGGCTCGTGGGATAATATAGACAGTAGAAGGAATAGACCACACGGAATAGGAGCACTTATGTTCGCAGGATTTATTTCGGGTTAAGCTTTAAAGACCGATTCTGTCCGGTTTATGTATGGGGCCGCGATGGCCGGAGCGGGAAATATCGTCCATGAAAAATTTACAGCGCGGTATGCCGGCACCGCGCAATTTATTTCGTCATTTATAGTCGTCGAAACTATTCGTGATTCCATTCGTGAGACAATTATCATCCTTGACTTGCTCTTTCAAACGAGAGGTTTATCTGCGCGCTCGTTGTGCGTAAGCCAACATTTCCGGCTGACCACCGCGCCGGTTAATTTTTCACAGCGTAGGCAGTTGGAAACGGACTCTTGAAGAATGATCGATGAAAATTCACGTTTACGATCGAAAATCTACGAGAGGGGTCCCGCGCTGACCGGCCTATTACGAGCCTCTCCGAAACAGTGGCGCACTTGAGGAATGGATCGTACGTGGATAACCGCGTTGCGGTTGCGAGAAACCGACTGTATCGATTGGCACGGTCATGAAAAATCGAGTTTACGATAATAAACGCGGCTTACGGCGATCGCGCCATAATTTGTCTATAACGAAACAGAGAAACGATGCAGAACCGATGCGCGGGGATTTCGGAGCGATACACGAAATATGACGGGACATGGACGCAAAACACACAAAAAAAAAAGATGCGAGAATGCACGTGGGCGAAAGTGAAGCGTAATATGTACAACGAACGCGGAACACGCGAAAAGCTGTAACGTATTATTCTCCATGTTTAAATTGTACCGCAGTGCGATAATGATAGCTGAAATCGCGGCATTTTGTACGTTACGATATCTGTTGATACTTAAATACGAGCTCTTGCCTTTATTGTCATCGTCGTACGCCGGTAAATTCTTTAAAGCTGGGGAGAGGGGGGGGGAGCTTGCAAAGCTCGTCCGCGCAACGTGTATATGAATTTTGAAGTAATTCTAGTCCTTACTCCGAGTTGTAATTCCTGTAGTAGATTTAATTAAGATAATGAGCTCGTCGTGTACCGTATAAAATCTCGTAAAGCAAAAGTCCTTATTAAAGAGTACCGGTGGAATAGCTCTGCGTTCGATGTCGGGAATAATTGAGGTCTAGCTGTCGCGAAAATGGCACTCGCAAAAGAGACATCTTAGTTTTCGCAAAATATGGTAGCGTCTTTAATTAGCACATCGCGCCTCCGTAAAATTTTCACTGAGGAAATCTCGTTTCATGTAATAAGCCGTGGCATTTTCCTATCCCTATCCACCTGCCTCTAGACGACGAAGTGCGTTTAAAGAATGCACGCTCGCTGCGATTTATCGGCGACGTTGATGGATAATAAAGCAAGCATCGCGAGTAATTACAAATTGATTTAGTCAGCCAGGACAATATTTTAAATGTAATTCGAAATTAATTTCTATGTAACTCGTGATTTAAATTTATAATCCTATTCAATCGGCGACTCTAGCGTTACTGCCCATTACCATTCTAATTTCGATGGCCCGTCGCATTAACACACATTTACCATCAACATAATAAGAGCGTAGATGAAATTACAAACTGCAACACGAATTAGGTGTACAATATTCTTCGAAACAAAAAAAAAAAAAAAAAAACAGTTCGATATATCTAAAACATTCAATAAAATTTTTAAAAACGGTCAAAAAATACATATTAATTCGCCCAAAGTATAATTTTTTTATTATAAAGTAAAAGCTATAATTTTTCTTTAAATAAAAACTCTGATTTTACCTTTTCACACTTTTTAATCATAAAATTTTTAACAATCAATAAATATAGATATCAATTCATCTAAAGGACAATTTTTTTTATTATGAAGTAAAAGCTGTAATTTTTTAAAATAAAAATTCTAGTTCCTTCATTCTCCATTTTCTAACTTTAAAATTCAAAAAACGATCAATAATCATACACATTAGTTCAGTCAAAGAAAAATTTTGTTATTATAACGTGAAAGCTATAATTTTCTTTAAATAAAATTTCTGATTCTATCCTTCTGCATTTTTTAATTTTAAAATTTTAAAAACGATTCATAAATATAGATATTAAAAAACAATTTTTTTATTACCAAGTAAAAACTGTAATTTTTTTAAATAAAAATTCTGATTCTCTGTGTTTTTAACTTAAGATTTTAAATATATGTATATCCATATTGATTCGTCTAAAGAAAAGTTTTTTTTTGTTATAAGATAAAATCTATTTTTTTTTAATCCTGATTGTATTCACCTCCCTCTTGTATTAACCCCTTCTTGTATTTTGTAACTTAAAAATAAATTACATAGTTGAGAGATTTCACAACAACCATCGATTCCTATCGTGCGTCTGATCGCTTTCGAAAGTAATAACGATTATTAGAACTGAAAGTTAGCTATCAAATTCGATCCCGCATCATCTGACCAGCTGCCATTGCTTCATTAACATATAAATTAGACGCCACGCTTTTCGTTTTCAAGCATGACCACCTTTGTGTCCTCTGTTAAAAACGCGGAAACTATGATTGGGCAGGCGAAGGGATCGTTCCATTATCAAAATAGACGAGCGTATTAATGAAAAAATAATCTTTTGAGAAGTCTCTCCATTAACATCGATATAGAGCGACATCATCGCTTTTATATTAAAGCAAATATCGCGCGTGAAGACGCGAACGGCGAAGTAATCAGGCAATTATCGTCACAATCGATCTCGAGAAGTCACACACTCGGCGCGCGGAGTGCGATTCTACGAAGGATTTAGTAGGCGATAAAGAGCCGAAGATAAAGCCACCCTCTTTTCCAAGCTCCGACAAAAATCGCTGGTCGACGGAGGAGCTGGAAAAGGGTCCCGGCGACGTCCCGCGCCGGTAGGGTAGCTGCCTCTAGTACCGGCACCTAATCAAGCAATAACTATTTGTCAGTTCCCCGGGCAACCTAAATCCAAGCTAATTCGACATCCGTGTCGGACACAGATTCGCTATCGGGTATCTCTTTCTATCTGGACGACAGCATATTCGCATTAGCCTGCCCCGCAACCCACGCTCGATCGACTCTCTCGACCACCGTCAGCAGTCCTCCTCTCCCTCCTGGCCCCTCCACGGCCTCCTACCCTTCGCCCGCCACCATCATGATTCTCATTCACTCCGGACGTCCCTCGATCGGCCTCGCCGTGTGTGTCTCTCTCTCTCTCTCTCTCTCTCTGTCTCTCCTCCTTCCCTCTCCCTCGCTCTCTCCCGCTTTCCGCTAAGTACGCCATATACTCGCGCGCGCGTCACACCATAGGACGAGATCTCGACACGATTAGGGCGGTACTCAATTCGACGTTTCGTCGATTCGGTCCTTTCTTTCTCCTCCGCCTTTACGCCCCGAATCCGCAGCTCGAGTGAGTTTTTCTTCGGATAAGCGTGGCAACTCTTCTCCTCTACCCGCTACTAAGCGAGCGAGCGGGATTTTCTGCGGACGACGAAGCCGAACCCGGGCGGGAGGAAATGGCTTTCGATTCGGGGACGGGTTCACTTTGTTAATGTGACAAATCGAGACGCCGGCTTCGAGGGGGAGTCGACCTGCTGGCGGTGTACGTTGCGCAGATCGCTGCGGGAGAGAAGCTCCACGAGAAGAGAGCGAAAGGGAGAAAGAGAGAGATTCGCGTAGCGCGCGTCCCGATCTCGAACCGTCAGCCGAGAGAGTACCTTCATTTTTTGATACTTGGCGGGAATACGGATAATGGATTAGATCGATGCTCGGTTTACGGTAAGAACGCTGAGAAATGGGACCGTATGAAAAGCGCGGTCCAACTCGGACGCGATTAGGACACGCGTATAGACGGTTGCCAGAGAAATTTGCATTTATTTCGCGCTGACCGACGACCATTACGCCGCCGTGCAAGTCGACCAGACCGAATAACTTGAAATGGACGCGAAGGAGAACGATCGCCAGCCCGGAGCCAGGAGGAACTGCTGAAAGACGAAGAGATCGTCATCGTCGTTAGTCATTCCCGCTTGAATATGCGTGGAATAAGATCTCAGGGGAGAAACCATCTGTCACAATGCCGCGCTCGACGTCGCGCTACAGACACTCGATAAATTATCGCGTGATGAGAGCTTCCGTGGAGCTTCTTCACCTAGATACCTAGCGATTGCAAAGCGAGATAAAACGCGAGGCCTGGTTTATCACCGAGACAACGTTTTTATTGTCCTCATTCCAATAGGAAATTTAATCCAGAAAAGTGGAGGAAAGAAAAAGATTAGCTGTAGCAGCAAAAATCTGCGTGTGGTAGCTTTTAGCTATAACATATAGATAGCTAAATCTTTAGCAGCATAACTAAATTTAATTAGCTATTGGCGTTACAAGTAAGAGTCACAAAAATTTTGCTGCGATACTTTAATAAATGATAGTATGTGTTGTAACTATTAACTGTAATTTATTGTAAGAGACACAAATTTTGATGTTTCTGATAATATTGTAGATGCTACTGCAGACCCGAATATCAAGTTCCTGAATTAATTTTTAAGTAGAAGTAATCGAAAATGTATACTGCCCAAATCCATATTATTTTCATTTTAAAATCCAATAAGGGCAGAGTAAGATAATATATTTTTGAAGTAACTTAAAGTTAATAGGTTATGAAATTAATTTTTAATTGCGTTAAAAATTAAAAAAAAACAAAAACAAAATTAATTAAAAGTTATGTTAAGATTAAATTAAATTGGTTAAATTAATTTTTTGTTCATATAATTTTTAATGTAACTAAACTGAAAGTTAATTTTGGAAAGTATCATAGTCAGAAAAACATTTTTTTTATAACAAAAAAATTATCTTATACTACATATTTACTTATTATACATTATCTTACAATCATATATTTTGATGCTAGCAGTTGTTCTGTTTAATAAAAAAATATTTACTTTTAAGTATAAATATATATATATATATATATATATATGTATATATTATCTAAAGTATATAATTTTGTATTTTTATATTTAAATAATAATTTTAAAAATAAGTAATAATATTATTAAATTGAATTAAATTGTTTTCTTAGATTAAAAAATCTAATTATCTTGAATATAAAAATAATATCTAACAGTAAATATTTTTTTAAATCGCGAAAGACAAAAGATTTGATCAAACTATCAAACTTCTTTCTTCATTTATTTACACACATAAATATTTCAATTAAGAATTTTTTAACTTTATTGCAAGTAAATAAGCTATTAGATCCCAGTCAATAAATAACTTTTTTTGTATTAAGTAAAACTTTTTCAAAAATATTTTTTCTCTCATGTATATTCATATTAAATTAAAAATTTATTTTTAATTTAATAATTAAAAATTTAATTTATTCGAAACAATTATATGGTTCAAACTTTCATATAACTTACTTATTTGTAAATTAAGTTTATAGTAAATAACAGAAAAATATTATTATTCATGTAAAATTGTACTTTTTACTTTTACAATTTCTTTGTTTTACATAGAAATTTTGATATAAATTTTTAATTTGGAAAAAAGTTAATTAAAGTTTACGCATTTCAATAAGTACATAGTCAAAATTAAAAATTAAATTATTTAAAATTACCTAACAACAAGTTAAAAGTAATAGACTTTTAGCTTTATAATTAATTACAACCCACCCTTGATCATAGCAAAGTGTACTTTGCCAATGCGAAACCAGAATAGTAACAGTGGCAGTTTTTTTCTGCAGTAACAAATGCAATTTTGGCAAACCATAATTAGCTGGTGAAATTTTTTTCTTCCATACATAAATAGATCACTACCTACACGTATATGTGCGCGGGGAGAGATCCGATGGATGTGTCCCGGCTGGGTTCAATTAAGCCCCTATTACACTTTTACATGGGCCCGCATTAAGGCTCGCAGCTGGTCGCGAAGTCGGATATTATTTATCGGTTGACTTACGCCGAGCTCATTTGCCCGACAAAAGGGCCCGGGGGAGGCCAGGACGGTGCACTGGCCGTGGTTGGTCGGGGCCCCGATGAGCCGCGCCGGCGATTGGACACTCGCGCGTCCGCGCTCGCTCTCTCACGAAACGCTCCGGCATCGTCGGCACGACGAGAGATGATAGAATATCTTATTAGTCGGACAATGGGCAATCAGAGACGCCATACAGCCTCTCTGTTAGCGGTCCACTCTCCTCCGGCCGTACGTCTGTCCGTCTGTCTGTCCTACATGCAGCCCGTGGGCATCCAAGGCCGCCGGGGCCCCACCGCCTGATTCCGCGAGTACCCTCGCCTTCGCGGACGCGCGAGCGAGCGTGTACGAATTAAAAGCTCAGAGGCGATACGTATCGAGTTGGTATTTCCCGGACGACGGAGAAGGAGTCGAACGACACGGAAGTCTCGTCGCGAGGGCGAGGAGAGTGGCGGGCGCTAGCAGGAGCTAGCAGGCGCTAGCAGGCGCGCGTCGTCCTGTTTATCGCGATTGTATTTGTAAACTTACTCACCGTTACGAAGCACGCGACGCAGCTAACCGCGATGTGTCGATGTTTTCCCCCTTTTTTTTTAGGCTAGGCAGAGATACGATCCGGAATGTTCGATGTGTCTGGAACCGCCGCTGTCGCTCTCTCGAGTTCGTCAAGCGTAGCTTGTCACCCGCGCTCACTCGTTGCTCTCGCACACTCGTTCGCACGCACAATGCACTTGCGACACTTAAAACACACGCGTTGATTTATTCGACACCCCTGGACTTGTCGACGCACTTTTGAACAGCGAGGAATTACGAAGGCAACCCGACAAATTGCTACGCGTACACATATGTATGCGTGTATGTGTGTATGTATCTCTCTCTGCGCCAAACACTCGCGCGATGAACAATAGACTTATTTATCCAAATTCTCCCTCAAAAGAAAAGAAGACGAAAATAGTAATTCGAGCAAGACGATTGCAACGATACCCGACTGGAACGTTTTACCGAATCACTGACCGGCCGCACTCGCGATTTGAGAAAGAGAGAGAAACGCAAAAGTCGGCAAAGATGGCGGGGGGAGGCGGGGGATACTAACGGCCGTCCGAGCGTCATAACCAACAACGTTGTCGTTCACCTCGCGTGCCTCGATCCACTACTTCAACCGTTGCCTCTTAACGCACATTCGCGACGCCGATCGAATGTGAGGACGACCGAAACATAAGCGGTACGCGACGATACACGGTGTCGTGACGACGGAGCAACCGACGCGGCGCGCGCGGGGCGGCGGCGGCGGCGTCTCTCCGACGAGCGTCGGGAAAAACAATGCTCGGTCAGAGCGTTGAAGGACTCGGCGCGAGCAGGAGCCATCGGAACGTGCGATATTACAGTTTCGGCACTCCGCGGGCCTTCTCTCACGCGAGAGGTTTACCACCGATCGCCGTCGGAATGTCCACAACGTTCGCACTCCCGCACTGACGCGTTCGTTACCGCGACCATCGCGACGCAATGAAGTTAGGCGAGAAGAAACGATCACGTGATTACGTACTTCCGGCGAAGGCGCGATAAGGGCGCGTAATTAAACATTTTGCGTCTTTGTTCTTTTCCTCCTCTTCGATGGGAAATTTAATAAAGCATGTCTGTTTTATTTCGAGCATGTAGAGCATGGGGAAGCTTCGAGAAAATAATAAATTCGATTATAAATACAGTAACTATACATCTTTTATTTTAAAGTTATTTATTTTTATCCTTTGTTTCAGGTAACTGTCCTTTAAATTATTTATTTTATCCAATCCAATTTTATCATTATAAAAAATTGATAAATTTAGTTAAAACTTGAAAAAATTTTAACTTAAAAAAATTATAAAAAAATCGGAAAAAAGTTCTTTGAATTGGTCTAAAATCGTATAAAAAAAAAATCTTAAAATTTGCAAATTTGTTTTTTATTTTCTCGAAAAAAAAGGATCTTGCGCACAATAAAGACACATTAAATAAAATATTAAAAATAGAAATTAGAATTTTAGAATCAGTTTTCTTAATGAACAATACAAATACAAATAATAAATTGTGTTGTGTCTCGTGCGATAAATTTGTGCCTCACACACACTGAAAGAAAAAATTACTAAATTAAAAAAAAAATTGTTTAAATACTTATAATGAAATAATTTATTAAATATAATTGTTTATTACAAGAATCACTGATGAAATTTAACTATTATTTTTTAATTGAATAAATAATTATTTTAGCGTAACTAAATATTTCATTAATATTTCAAATAAATTTGTTTCTCAATGCATTCGTATTTATTAGACTTTACGTTTAACGTTCGTTGACGAATCTAATTCTAAAAATCTAATTCTTATTTCTAATATTTAATATTCCCTTCATTGTGTGCAAGATAAAAGATATTCTCGCAACCAGGTTTATTATCGACCGTCTTATCGACCGTGAAACATAAAATCGCTGAAGAAACGAATTGTTTGCGACACATAATTTTCCGTACGCCCGATACAGCCTGATACATATATACATGCATACATACATCGTTCAACTATCCCCGTGTGATGTTTCGCAATGCCTGATCCGTGCTTCGAACCAAAAAACTATAAATCCGCGTATCGACGGAAAAACGCAAGCGACATTATGCTATCCACACTCGCCCTGTCGCATATCGGCTCCTGATTGGTCGCGAGCGAGCGAGCCTATGTTCGTGACGTATGTACACGCACCTACATTCGCGACGCGACGTTGAAAATCGCGAGTGATTACAGCCGAACGCGTAGACGATCCTGCTGCAATGACGAAACAGAGACCAGAGACTTCCTCCGATATAATCCGCCAGCACGTCGATGCTGCAGTGTTTGGAGACGTGTGCCTCGATGTTTACGCGATCTCGGTGTTGTGCGTTTGGAGGCGCGACGTAAGACGTAGGTAAGATGCGCATAAAATTACGTTCCGCGGCCGAAAGGAGGCGTGCGAGGCGTGTCCGGCAGTTTCGGAAGGATCTCTCGAACACGGTAGATAACGAGGGGTCAGCTAGCGGTCTGGTGTACGACGTAAACGTCCGCGAATGACTCGGAACGTCGCGAGAGTGATCGTGGAAGTGCGGAGAAGACTACTCGGCGTTTGTCCTGGCGTCGGCATCGGTCGCAAGGTTACGCGACGCCGGAGCTTCGAGAACTGTTGACGATCGTCACCTTCGCGAATGTTCCACGTCCCGCCTCGCGTTTACGTATTTTACTGGAAGCTCGTCGGTCGCGAGGGTGGCCGGCCGGATAAATTAATCCGCCGTGAGAACTCCGGTCTCGCCAGTTACTTCGAGATACGGCAAATTGGCACGTAGGGAGTACGCGGCGCATTAGTTGGAATTCGGTGCGATTAGTGAAAAGCCGTGTCCGCCCCGCCCGCCATCTCTGTGAGCGCCCTGCCGTTCGCACTTTCGTTTTCTTGCTAGTCCGAAGTGCGTCGCGAGTGTAATTAGTCGTGTAAATATGGCCGGCCGGTCGAGCGAGGTGACCGTTGCGTTCCGCGGGTTCCGCGCCAAGGACGCCCGTTCCGTGTGATAGATCGCGCGTAAGTAGCCGTCGGTGATGCCCCGTGAGGAGCGGACGACCGCTTAATCCGCTAATTAACACGCGTGTCACGTCGCATCGATGGGGGCGATTTTCCCGGCCGAGGCAATTCGCGAACTCGCGACATGGTCGCAGGTGCGTCGCGAACACGACGACCAGCGTGAATCGATCGCGATCATTGCCGGCTGCATCTCGCGTGATCTCGGACGTCGCGATTGCGTTGCGCGCGTAAGTGAGACGTCGCGGATGTTGTGTGGAGCGGCCATCGAGTGTGTTTTGCGTACGTATGGCTCGCGGCGGGATAAGGCGGGAATCGTGCTCGGTTGACCGCCATCTTGGTGAACGCTTCGTTGTTTTCGGTGTTTTTTGATTCTTCGCTGCTCCGAAGTGCGTCGCGAGCGTGGCCAGTGGAGGAACAAGGACAAGACTACTGTCTGGTATTTTGCGATATAAAACTTCTATAATACGAACGATCAGGTATGTCGACGAATTATAAAACGGACTTAATTTAATTTTGTGTGTTTAATGTATTGTTGTTCTATATTCTATAGACGCAACGGGTAATGATGATATTGCTGCTGGTGGAGATGTGCGAACTGTTCAAACACGAATCTAATCAGGTAAAATCCAAACTACTCGAAATTTCGTATCTGAGAGATTCAAATATGAATCATATTTATTGGCATATATTGACTTTTATAAAATCAAATTTAAAAAATGATTGTGTCATGTAAGCATTATTTTTTTACAATACAAAAATCTTTTGTTCATATTCATGAATTGTCCATATATTAATATTGAATCTACACTGGGAGAATTGTTTCAATAAAAAAAAAAAAAATACATTTTTTGCAAGCTATATATTTTGATGCAAGTATTCGCTTGTTCTGTTTTAAATAAATAAAAATATTTTGTTTTTAAATAATATAGCAATATTATCTAAAGTGTATATTTTGTATTTTTATTAATAATTAAGTAATAATTTTTTAATTTGTGTCTTTACATTTTTTTATATTTAAATAATGATTTTACAAATAATATTATCAAACTTAATTAAATTGTTTTCTTAAAATAAAAAATCTGATTAAAAATTCTCTAGTTTTGATTATTTATTTTTTAAAAAAGCTGCTTATCTTGAATATAAAAATGATCTAACAGTAAATTTTTTCTAGAACTGCAAGAAAAAAATTACCTGATTAAAAATTACTCCTTTATTTTATTTACATAAATATTTCAATTAAGAACTTTTTAATTTGACTGCAAATAAATAAGTTATTAGGACTCATTGAGGAGCAAACAACTTTTTTGTATTAAGTAAAATTTTTTTGTTTTAAGATATTTTTTCTCAGTGTACATGCATAATAATTATACTACTGATTAAAAATTATGTATTAACGAATTCACATATATTAACAATCATATAAAATCACATTCCAAAGATAACTTTGTAGCAGTCAGTACTATTTTTCTTACAATACAGGAATCTTTTGTTACTGTCTGGTTATGAACATTGAACTTAATCTATAATAATTATTATATTGCTGATTAAAAATTGCAATGTTATAAAATTAAATTTAAAAAATGACTGTATCATATAATCAGTATTATTTTTTTTACAATACAGAAATCTTTCATTATTGTTTATATATTGGACCTAATGTATAATAATTATATTGTTGATTGAAAGTTCTGTATCAACGGTTCGATTTGGATAAAATTTTGCCGATTCGATTTGAGTTTGAACAAAGACATGAAATTCGATTCGACATCGAAAAACTCTGATTCGCACATTTCCAGCCGCTAGATGCAATATATCATATATCGACAACGCGAACATTCGACCGTTCCATCAAGTGTATTCCGTGCGACCGTAGCACGGCTGTACATAACGGTACATATTCTATAGAGCGCGAACATGCGTAGAGAATGTTATATCGGCGAATATGTATCCACGAATAGTTCTTCGTACAAACAGATCTGGATCCTCTGTTGCTTGCAAGTGCGTCGCGGACGCGAGCATTCGGTAGTGCCGAACAAGTAGACGCGCGATCGTTGCTTTTAACATCGTGATCGCAAATATATAAATCGGTAGTGCCGCAAAGTTACGCGAGTGCGTTAGCGATCACGATGTTTCTCCGATCAGTGAGTGAAGTGCTTGGAGCAAGGGAGGAGCAGTTGCGGAAAGGCAACAGCGGCGACATCGGAAGGTAAGAATTTCCTTCATTTCATTTTTACGCACGGCTTCTCGGTTATTGCGAGCTATAATTTTGTATTTAAAAATTTTTGAAAATAATGTGAGAGAAAGAATCAAGAATGTAGGGGAGAGTTGCTAAATATACTGGTCTTCTAAAGCGTACCTCTCGAATTTTATATTTTTATTTCATGTCAGCAACATTTAGTGACAAAAATAAAAATAAATAAGAAAAAAATAATATAGACAAAATTTAACAAGTTTTATCTTGTTTTGTGCATTTTAGAAAATCACCAAGTGATGATGAAAAATTTACATTAAATGTACTTGATTTTCTAAAATGCACAAAACAAAACTTATTAAATTTTGTCTATATTATTTTTGTCTTATTTGTTTTTATTTTTGTCACTAAATGTTGCTAACATGAAACAAAAATATAAAATTAATACGTAAGATATAATGTAATTGTGTAATTTTATTTTGAATTGTTGTATTTCATAAAAGAGAAGGCTTTTTGTAAAATATTTTACATTCATTGTATATACATATTTATAATTATTATAAAAATTAAATTGATGTTTTTACAAATTACTATGAAGTTTCCTAACTTCACCAAAAATTTCACAATGCAAATTATAGTAATGTGAGAGTAATGAGTGATAATAATAATAAAACTGATAATTACTATAAATAAAAATATATTAATTACAAAAATAAATTCAAGCTAGTTTTATTTTGATGTCTTTACATTAATTTTTATTTGTGTTATTTATTAATTATTGAATATTTGACCGTTTTTTCGATAAGTTATTAATAAAAAATAAGTATTTGTTAATGTTTCCTTATTTATTATATATATTTTTAATTACTTTAATTTATAAATTTGATATTTTCGAAGACGATACAATTTAAGAGATCACAGGTACGCTCTAGACGATGGTTTTCCAAATCCCACCTTTTGCAGCATATTATAGAAAAGCTTATAACAAATTAATTTATTGATAAGTTTAACGTGTAATAATAAATGCTTAAAGCATCAAGCTATAATTTCAAACTTTGATTTGCAAAACAGCATCAAAATAATTATTTTCAGATTGAACAAAGATTGAATGAAATAATTATCATGTTGAACCATTACAAAAATTATGTCTGAAGTTCAAGCTGATTGTTCGAATATTGAAACTTGTTGCAGCAATATTATCATACTTGATCGCGCCCTATATAATTATTTTGATCCAATATAAAATTTATTTTCTGATCTGTAACCGGCAAAAATGTTAGAAGTAAAAAATTGTTCATTCCGTGAAATAGTTTAAATCAACGTGCTATCTTTTGCAAAACGCATATTAATTAAATTGTCGTTTGATAACTGACTAGATTAATTTTTTAAAAAGACTCTTATTTTGTACTTTCAGTGAGAGACGAATGCATGGACCTTCTACTGTCAGCAGCGTGTCGGCGTTTTCGGTGAGTGACTAATAGATTATTATTGCTTAATGCATGAGAAATGACTCCGTTATTAAAGTCGCAAGCGTCGTCCTCACTGCTATTTGAGAAATTGCTAGCCTCGGTCAGGCAAATTCGGTGACAGATAAAGGATCGGGCTGCGGAACGATTATCTGTCACAGCGCATAAAACCGAGATAAAGTCGAGACGCGTTTATACGGTAGTAGCAACCCTTCGCCAAAGTTAAGGACAAACTAACCCTAAGTTCGGGGAATCAACGCCCCAGGCGATCTCGGCGAGCGGTCTGCAATCTGATCTTGTGTGATCGTAAGAAAGAAAGAGGAGGAAAGGAAAGAAAACGCGTAACTCACTAGAAAAGCCAGAAATCCCCGTTCGATGTCCGCGATGGCCTCGATAAAAAAAAAAAAAATCGGAGTCCGTGTGCTAGCTTTCATTCCCGGTTCGACGTGGCGCGAAACGTGAGTCGGGGTATCGCTGGCTCTTTGAAAACGATCGCGAATCGATCGTTTTCATTCGTGCGTGCGTACGTTTGTTTCGGGCGCGAGCGATAACGCGACGAATAGTGGTGACCGATCATCACGGTCTCACGATGGAGCAGACTCTAATCGAGGGCGATCTGTTCGCGTTCCCGTTGAGGAATCCCTTCAGGTTCAGGGGGCAGCGCCCTTGCTGCGCGTTAACTCTCCCCCGCTGCGTACAGACGTGCGATGGTACGCCGGTTGACGAATGGATTCGGCTACGTTCGCAGAACGATCGCGTTTCCCCTTCTTTATCCTCTTGATCCACTCCGCCCAATGTGATAATGTACGATACTTTTTTTTTACACCGGAAAAGCTACGCCATTTATACATTCAGCGAAAAGTTATGTTTAAATTGACGATATCGTTTCTTTAACTTGGATTTTTTTTATGACAAAATTGGCTTTGAAAAAAAAAAAATTTGATTTCAAGAAATGACGTTGTTAGCTTTTTTTTTAAAGTAAATTTATTTTACTTAAATTCAAAGAAAATACTGTCAGAAGTGTAAGAAATAATTCAACTGTTCTGGTTTTATAAATATATTTCTTTCATTTAAAGAAAAGATATGTGTCGCACATTCAAACACACCCAAGCTAATAAGTCTTTAATTTTAATAAAAGGAACAACCAAAAATTTTCTTCGAAACAAAGAAACTTTTTATTGACCGTATGCACTGAGAGAAAATTTAAAAAAATGAAAAATATACATTTTCTTAAAACCATACGTTGATGCAAGCATTTGTTTGCTCAGTTTAAATAAAAATATTTACTTTCGATTAAATATTATCTTAAGTATATAATTTTGTATTTTAAATAATAATTTTACAAATTAGCTAATAATGTTATTAAACTTAATTAAACTGTTTTCTTAGATTAAAAAATCTGATCTTAAATATAAAAGCGGTCTAAGAGTAAATATTTTCTAAACTGCAAGAAAAAAATTATTTGATTAAAAATTATTTCTTCATTTTATTTGCGTAAATGTTTCAATGAAGACATTTTTAACCTGACTGCAACTAAATAAGCTATTATTTGTCTATTGAATAATTTTTTTGTGTTAAATAATACTATTTTATTTTGCCATATTTTTTTTCTCTCAGTGTAGCAATGCATAAATCTTTTTGATTCAAACAATTTTTTTTTATTCGAAGAAACTTCTCTGGGTATGTATATAAAATAGTACATGTTGATACTTTTTTTCTGAATAATATATAAGCTCACGAGAATGGAATCTTTTCTTGTTGCTCAATGTTAAATCAGTTTCAGTCGGTTGATATGATTGCCTTCGATATCAAATTGATCTATCGACATCGAAATGACGCTTCGACTTCCATATCGCATTGTAATAATAACGGGAAATAATTGCCGCGAGGTTTAATGATTGGCGCGATTTTGGGAGCGTACGGATTGCGCCATTAAAATCCATAAGTAGGATTATTATCTTTCGGCTTATTGGGCCAATTAGGCTAATGTACCGCTTTATGCGTCAGTCGCCATCACGGCGCGGTAATAAACTGATGGGTAAAGATTTCTCTCGATTTTACGATCGCATGCGTGCGCCTCGCGACGAAGCTGATCGGCGTGCAATGTGCGACGCGAGTCGCGCATTCGAGGAAACTGTTTCGCGGATATAAATCCCGTAATAGGATGTAATCCGCGGCGTGCGAACAACAATCAGCCTCGCGTGATACGATGCAGTATATAAAAATGTGCGCCCGCGCGATCAAGATTAAGCGGATGGTGCGCTTCTTATAAGCTTTAATCGAATTGATAAATCATCTTGACTCTCTCTTCCTCTTTTTTTCCTTTCTCTCTCTCTCTCTCTTTCTCTCTTCCTCTTCAATCGATTCGCTATCTGATATTTTTATTTCCGAGATTTCTCGTCATCGAATGAGTTAGGGTTGAAAATTCATTGAAATTGCGTTTTTTCTTGAGACACACGATCATATTTTATTCACAAATAAATGTATACTGAGAGAAAGAAACTTTTAAGGATGTTTATATCATATTTCAAAACATTATCGTAAATATAAAAATGTCATGGACTGTTTTATTATTACGTTTTAGTATCTGCGTAAAATGAGCACAATTCTCTTAGTTTAAAGGTTATTTCATTTTTTGCTTACTCTTCATTCTTACATAAAATTGCGTTTTCTGGTACTTACAAATTATCTTCATATATTTTCATGCAAGCATTTTCAATTTAAGTAAAAATATTTACTTTTAAGTAAACAGACATTTTACCTCAAGTTTATAATTTTTTATTACATTTTTTACATTTTAATAATGATTTTACAAATAAACCAACAATCTTGAATATAAAAATAATCTAACAGTAAATATTTTCTAGAACCGCAAGAAAAATTTACTTGATTAAAAATTATTTTATTTACATAAATATTTTAATTAAGAAATTTTTAACTTTATTGCAAAGTTAATAATTAAGTAAATAACTTATTAAAATTCATCGACTAAATGATTTTTTGTGTTGAAGTAAAATTTTTTTTATTTAAGGATGTTTTACAAGCTAAAAATTAACAAAATTAAAAAATTCAAGCCTTCTTAGGTTTATTTTTTTCTCTTTGTCAATGACAAAAAATATAAATTGCGAATATTCCAATTTTGGCCCTGAAACCAGATGTACAAAGAAATTTTTTTCTTAATGTACAGTTTGCACTAGAGCGACGAAACTTTATGTATTTTCGGCATTGAATCGAATATTTTTGAAAGAATGGCAAATATCTTGAAATTACGCGAAAGGATCCTTTAAGATCTCGGCATAACCGTAAGATTTTCAATTTTCTCGTTATCCTTACGAGCACAATTCTGCCTCCGCGACTATATTGAGCCCCCCTTTCTCCTACCGCTATAGAGCCGCTACGCCAGCCCCATTCATTAACGTAACACGATTTATCAATTAGCGTAAAAGGCAGCGATAGATAGTCGTTCTGATATGTTGCCCCTTTCCACCGTTGCGATCTTTCTCTCCCTTCCACCCCCGCACAACTATTCCCTTTTTTTCATGTGTAACTTTTCTTCTCTCTCTCTTCCTCTCGTGTAACTTTTCTTTTTTACTTCCATCTTGTCTCATCCTTTATTTTCTTTTCGAGTATTCACTTTATTGCATCTTATTTTTCTTAAACTTATATTATTATTAAAAGTTATGAAACGCACAAAGAAAATTGAGATGTCGTGATGCAATGATTATAATGGATGTTCACATAATTTCCACATTAATAATTCTATGTTTAAATTATCCGAGCCGGTCTCACGTGATCTCGGTTTGAGTTACAGTTGTTTTAAGTACCTCTCGGGGATGTTGATGGGAAGGGACGGTTGTTATTATATCATTTGGTAGCCGCGTAATAGCACATAGTCGCATAATAACATAATTAATCTTAGCGTTCGTGTATCATTAATTCGATATAATATAATTTTAACGAACGTTATGTGAAATGATTAGATCGATCTATCGAGAATTTTTGCAAAGTCACAAGTGAAATATTCCGCATTAAACGACAGAGAGATTGAAGTAATTTAGTAGTTTCTTGAATTGCGGCGGCATAAAAACATTCTACACTTCTCCGTATATTTTTTACGTGCAGATTTTAACTGCACCTGCAATATTAAACTTTGATGCCGGCCTTGGCTCAGGTAAATCATTCTTTGTTCTCCCCCCTTCTCTCTCTCTGTTTCTCGTTGATGCATCCACCTCCTCGGCCACTTCCGGCGGATGATCGCAAGCCGCAAAGAATGTAGTCTCAGAGTCTTGTTCATGGTCCCAAACCGTCGGTGCGCAGCGAGGCACGAAACTGTTATTGAAAAAGAAATTAATTCTTCGGCAATCTCGTCTCACCCCGTGCTTCCGCTCGATCTCGATCGAGGGAAAATCGCGGATCACCTCGTGAAGCCTTTCTGCGAACTTAAACTGCCGACGACGACGGTCGGTCGGTCTCGCGTGTTTCGAGCCGAGCCAAGCTGGCGGCGTCGATATCGCATTACCTTTCTCCGCGCGTATCATTATTTTGGGTGTATCAATTTTTACGTGCGTTTATCTTCGTCCCTTCCACAACGTGTACGTAGGAATATATAATATAAATGTTGGGAAGGGAAACGCGCGCGTGGAACGTGGCGCGGAGTGGCGCGCGACGCGGAAGTCGATCCAGCGCAAAAGTTTTCCTTTCCGGCCGGCAGTGGCCATCGGAATGTCGTTTTACCGGTACACGCTGTCGCATCGCGAGGCTTCGAAATCCCCGGGATAAAGTTAGGGCTCAAGCCGGGCAAATGCGAGTTTGAAATGTTGCCGCCGGACGTGCGCGGGCCGGATCTGCCTTCGGCATAATACTCCGCTCGGCCGAGCGAACTTTATGCGAATTTCGGGGAAAAATTAAAAGAGAATTTCCGCCGTTGGATATACGGAGGACACAGTCGGTCCGGGTGATACGTGCGGCGAATCTGAGAGAACGGCACGAGAGGGGGAGAGGAAACACCGACCCTTCGCCAAAGCGTGGATTGGCGCTCGTACTTCTTTCACGACAAAATTTCGAATCGTGAACCTCTATTTTTGTTTCCCCCCCCGCGAGAGAGCCGCGAAGATATTTCGAATTTGCAATTTTCGATCGACGGTCTCCTTGGCCGTTTCAATTAACTCGAATGCGCGATGCATTCGCAGCGCACGTCCACGCGAGCGATTCGCATTCTGCAGGAATGCGAATAGCAGGGGCGTGTCGACGATTTGCGAGAAGGATCGAGGGTACAGCGAGAGAAAGAGACAGACGAGTGATCGCGGAGCGAGAGAGATTGGTGGGCGGGGGAGGGGAATGCGGGGGGGAGGGGGGAGGAGATTCTCTTCCTGGGCCGATACTTATAGTGCCTGGTAATGAAGGTGTTATTAAATAGATTGAGATTAATTGCGTGATTAGTGCTTTATGTGTAATTGGATAGTGAGCTGAGCGGAATCGCCGAGAAGGAATTAAATTGGTGTTCGTGTACGTGTTTATATCCTGAATCTCTTCTTCTTCCCTTTCCCTCTTTGTCCCTTTCCTTATTAGTCTTATTCTCGCGATGCGAGATCTTCGGGTCCATCGTTTTCTCTCTTCTAACATCACATTATTTCGATCGAAATAATCGTAATGAGATTTTGTTTTACACTTTCCAAATCTAAATCAATGGATAATCGCTGATTACTAGTGGCATACTTGGGAGCTAAATCAGTGATTATATTAACATAAAAATCATTGAAAAGTTCTTATTGATCAGTTTATTAATAAATACTCAAATACTAATATGTATACAATAATCATTAATAAATACCCAATAAATTTATTGATTTGTTTAGTTCAAATAATCATTGATTAGCGATGGCATACTTGGGACTGATGATGAAAATTATTCACTGATTCAGAATTAGAGAGCACAATTCGATAACTACATTTTAAACATAAAAATTTGTAAATTACATTTACATCGATGTAACGACTTCTTCGGCAGATTAACCGCGAAAATCGTCGTCATCGGATGACGTCTATAAGGAAGAAACGCATAGAGCAGGTCGCGAGACAAGATCGGAAAAAAAAGGATCGTAGACGGCCGCCAAGAGGGTGGTGGAGACGCGCGGTAGGAGAGGGTTTCTTCTTGGCCCTATTAAAAAGCCCGTTTCCTCCTCCGTTTCTAAAAGCCTCTTATGGCACTCGAGGCAACTGCGAAAGCACTTGAAAGCTCCTGAAAAGCCCGACAACACTTCCCTGGTTGAGTGCCGCGTCCCGCTAGGAGGCCGCCGCGACTTCGCACCCTGTCAGCAAGATACCCTCCGTTCTCCGTGTGTTGCAATATCGGCTCTATCCTATGTATTAAACATCGAGTGCCCTCCTCGCGCTGACTCCGGAGTCCAGTCGCGACGCGACATGCTCGAGTCAAAGAAATTCCTCTTGCGACTTCTGACTAGCGTCGTAAACAGATCTTCCGCGATAAAGTCTTCTTCGTATTTAGGGAGAATCGTTCCTCTTTCCCTTCCTCCTCCTCCTTCGTTTTCTCTGGCTCCAAACATCGCGTAATCGAATCTGTCAATTTGCATTTTGCGAGATAATAAAATTGATGATTGCCATGATTGCCGTTGAAAATCTTGAAATCACACATTTTTAATCTCGGGAGCAATCTCGCGCGAGAATCATTATTGCGATGTCAGCGGCCGCCGTCCGTCGTTATCGATCGACTCAAATTGGACATCTGTATTCGAAGTGACATAGTGCGGTAGTTACGCGCGAGTCTCTCTTCAGGGTCTGCCTGCCTGCGCGAGGAAGTCGAGCGATATTCTAATGTATTGTAATAAGGCTCGCGGGAAAAAGCCGCTCGTGCGAGAACCCATTGGCCCATTTTCATTTAAGACGCCTAGCGATTGGTCGTAGACTCGTAGAAGAAACACTGCATTATGTATGTTCCCGTTATCTCCGCTCGAGAGAGCGCTTCAACACGCGGATTACCAACACCTTCTGTCCCGCTCTTGTCCTCCTCCCGCGTCGTCGCTCGATTCGTACGGCTTTCCTTCGTTCGATGGCGTCCACCTTGGAACTCCTTTGACAATCTCCGTTCAATACCAGAGTCCTCCAAAGCGCAGTGTTGATTATTAATTAAATAAAAGCTGAAGGATTATAGTACGCACCAAGTCGCTCCGGGACCGAGTGATTCTCGCAAATTGACTGTGAAATTTAAAATCGCGCAATTTATCTGAAGATGTTCGCGTTTGTCTACCCGATAATGTCAAATTTTCCATTTAACGTCTCCGAAACTGATCTAGCTTCCGGGATGCAACTAAATGAAACAATTCCTGGAATTCTTCCTGACCTGACTGGCGGTGGTAAGGCGAGGGTTGGTTAATTTCCGGAAAGGTCCGGGACGCGGCGGTGGTGTTAGAGGCTCGCTTAATCTGGCGCAGTTTAGACAATTTAGCGCGGTTACCCGGTTAGCGTCAAACATAACCTCGCCACTTGGCCGGGTGTAAAGAATGGCGGCTGTAATGTCGGTCCAGGCTCCGTGCCGCCTAGGGGAGGCGAAAGAGGAAGAGACAGGGCGCTGCGAAGCGTGAGCGCGCGCGGGGAAAGTGGACGGGACTGGGGTGTGTGCTTACCGGTTACCGAAGCAGAAGGGTAAGAGAAGAGGGGCCGCTACTGCTCTACTGGTCCGCGCCGGAATAACCCAGCTCTTTAATTTAAAGCCGCCGGACAGTAATTAAAATAACCACCCCCGACACACATACTCCCCCAAGCGGTGCCCAACCTACTCAAGAAAACGTTTTCTCGCCCCCTTCGATTCCGTGGCTCGTGCTGGGTACACTTTCGCGCTGCGAGATAGTCACGTTGCAATGTTAATGCGGGACTAACTTTGCTCTCCTGACATGCGAATATGTTTAGTCGGTTACTTTTGGATTATAATGTAGCTTTCGTGGATTTTCGAATCTTTATCTCTAGCTTCTTTTAATCAAAATTGACGTACATAGGTATATATATCTATATTATCCAATTATCCCCGTTTTGCTTCATATTTTCAACTCCAAACTTTCCAATTACGTGAACGGAATGACGAATTATTTTTGGTACAATAAAACGCGCTCATGAATAGTACTGGGATCTGGTTTGAGCACCTTTCCGCTTGTGGTTCTTCTTGTTCGCGATTACAACGAGGAGGGCCGAAGTCAGGGCGAGAGCGTAGCAAAATGGCAAGTTTAATTTTGTCCGTCATGTCCGAATTTTGTACGAGGCATTCTGTTTTATTTGGGTATCGCGATCAAAAGCAAAGATCCGCGAATTGTGCGTTAAGATAGTGCTATAGGAAATCGAACATTACGTATACAATTTAACGATAATCCCGACGTTGTTGCGTAAAAGCATCGGCGATCTTGAAATCAGGTAGCCGATACGGTCAGTCGAGAATTTCGATTAAATGTTTCATCAGCGTGGCATCGGTGCAATTTTCGAGTTGCTGGACGACGCGGTATCAAATTGCAGATAATCACGGAAATTAGAAACGCACGTTACGCGCCCGAAGGCGTTTAAGGCGTATAACGAACCGGTTTAATAATTCACTTAACCGAATACACTTTTCCATCGGCAACCGACGCTCGAAGCGGGAGATTAGCTGCGAAGTGTTGCACGAAACGGGGGCAAAATAAAAATTAGTCAAAGACAAGGAACGCAAACTTAGGGCGGCGAGCGGGATGATTTCATTCGCCATAACTGACCGTTCCCCCAGGATTATTATTTTTTCATCAAGAAGACTCGTGTGAGGATGAAGGGAGAAGGAGAGATCGAGGGAAAAAAGAGAGTGAGGGTCCAGACGGACGGGCCACCCCGAGAAATTGCATCTCCAGGGTGGGAAGCCCTCCTTCCTACGTTCCTTCCTTCCACGGGTAGCCTTCGCGAAATATATACGAGCCGGCAAATTGAAAACTAGCGATCGGCCCGCCTGAATAAAATATCGTTTAAATTGATCGTAACACCTGGTATATCGGCCGCTGGTTATATCGACGCTGGTGCTGGTCACGATTGCAACTTTAAACGCGGATCAGCTTACCCTCTTATGATCTAGAATGTGCATCTCAATTCAGTTCTTTCATGCTAGATAATAATGGAACACGCGACCTGTGATTTAATGACTTGTATTTTTCCTCTATGTTTTTTTTTCTTTTTTGTTTTTCTCTTTTTCTCGATAGAACGGTATACATGCTTCTTCAAAAATATCTTCTTCGGTTGATAGCCACTGGAAAAAAATTGGTTCTTTAATTAATATATGCGCTCATATCCCTCGAAACTGCGAAACAAATCGAACGTGGAAAACCGTGGCATAACTGCATTTTAGGGACCGCGTAACGGTTGCATTTAACGAACTCGTATCGTTCATCGGCGCGTGGGCATCGTTGCGAAGACAAATAAATTAAGTGGATCTCGATGATGGCATCCATTTTAGCGACGAGCAATAATACAAAATAACGTAAGAGCGAATCGATACGCGCAGATCGCAGCGCGCAATTGGAATATACACTCGAGCCTCGATATCGCTTGAACGTTATTTCATTGTTCACATTCCAGCGCAATCAGAGGCGGAAACACTTTAAACGGAACCACTTACGTTCTTCGATTCATCAGGGGTTAATATCGGATTACCCACGGTATTTTTACGGCGCAACCGTGTCGCTCTTTGTTTGTTGAATGCGATACTATTTTTTTTCGTCTACGGACAAGACAGTATCTTTTTTTTTTTCGCTCATATTTATTGCCAGCTTAAAGCTTGCTAATCCCGTTTGTTCATCGATTACCGCGGGCATTGGCGACATATTGCCGACATTGTAGCAACGAAACTTTGATCCAGCGGCGAAAAGACGAATTACTTTTGCACCGTCTCCCCGCAACCCCTCTGTCCCTCCCCATCCCGTTGGCGGCATTCAATTAGCAGAAATGACGAATCGTAATTTCCCCGAACATCGTTCGATTCAATCAGGGTCGGACGAGTCCGGAGAACACGAATTCGTGCTTTCCAATCGGGCTGATTGGCCGGAGCGTCATTGCGATCGATTAGGAGCAGCCGAGGTGGTTTCGGTGCACACGCGAGAGGGACGGCAGGGAGGTACGCTCCGCTCTTTCCCGCGTAATCCGTCGGATTAGTCAATTATGTATAGCATTACGTCTCCATACATTTGGACAGGTCGCATAGGTCGGACGAGCGAGTGCAAACACGAGCAGAACCCCCGAAGGATGCACGGGTTGAGAGATAGACCGAGACAGGAAGGGCGAGAGCAACGAGAGGGAAGGGTAGAGGGGGGGGGGAGGGAGAGGGGGCAGGCACAGCCAAATGAAAAAGAGAGCCCTTTGTGTTTGGGATTCCTGCGCGGCACAAGCGGGGTGAGGGCGTGAGAGTGGCGGGCGGGATGCAACTGCAATTTGTACCTCTTACTGTCCGCGGGAAGAATGGGTATTGTCTTGCAGGAGAGAAACGAATTGAGCCTCTATGAAGCCCGGCGTGCGAATGGGAATCGATATTTTTAATTTCAGTAGAAGCCAAACATCTACGGCCAGTCGGCCGGGCATCTCCCCGCGTTTGAGGTATCCTTCACCTTTTCACGTTGCTTACATACCTTTTGGTGTGTAGACGGAGACGGTGAAGGTGAGACGACGACGACGACGACGACGACGACGACGACGACGACGACGACGACGACGACGATGATGACGACGCGCCTGACCCTTCGCCGCTCGTGACACCCGCTAATTGTAACGAGACGGTAAACATCGGTAGCGTCGGGGATTGTCTCGAAGGGCCTCGTTGTACGTTACAGCTTCAAGAAACACGACGCGCACGAGATTAATTCATTTTCGGTTATACGCGCGCAGCGGCGGCGTGTGCGGCTGTAATCTCGACGACTGAAGTCTCGCGGTGTCGTAAATGATCCTGACGCTTGGTTTAGCAATTCGAAATGTATGTATTTTATCGCTATCCGGCAATCCAACGGTATCTTACATAAGACAAACTTTTATACGCCTCGCTCAGTCGCCGTGACGCACGGCTCTTTGCGACTGATTTAGTTTGCGCGAGTACATTCACGCCCTATCTTCATCCAGAGAGATTAGCGTCGCGCACATCAAAGAGTCGCACCCCTGTAACGTCGTTCTGTCTTGAAAAATTTGCACTCACGTCGCGGTAATTACTCGTCGCGGGCGCGAACTTCTCCCACACGCGTTACACGGGAGAAAGAAGTCGAGAGAGAAGACTTTTGATTGACTCCCGTGGTCCTTCGTTACGCGGAACGAAGGGCATACAGCACGGCCCACACCCTTTGTTTTCCGAATGCAAATAAGTAGCCTCAACCACTCACCCTCTTCCTCTCTGCCGGCCCCCTTCTTTACCTCCTCCATCCTCCCTTTCTATCTCTCTATTCGTCCCTCGCATAGCCTCTAACTCTACTTCGCCGTCTCTCTCTCTCTCTCGCTCTCTCTCCCTCTCGCGCTGTCTCCCCCTCTACGTGTCTGTGTATGTGAGAGTACACCCCCTGCTCTCACACCGCGAAACGCAGAACACAGCGCATGCATATTCATACGTGGACCATGGCTGTGTGTGCACGAGAGGTTATTAATTAACCGGAAGCCTAATCAAGGCTCGTAGTCGAAGAGGGTAGCCGTCTCTCCGCGTCGGTGAAACCACGCCGAAATTGCGGTCCCTGATGTAGGTGGCGTAGGTTTGATCGGCTAACCGCGAAAAAATACCAATATAGTAGGAAAGCGGTAAATACGATCGCGCGTATGCAATTACGATTTTAAGACGCGTTATTCGAAATAATGCAGCGTCATAAAATATACGCACTCGAATCAGCGTTTCTACACCGCAAACATTTTCGAGAATTCTACAATGGACTCGAGATATCGTTAAGACCACAATGAATGAATGTAAAAAGTATTTGCGGCCCAAGATCATGCCGAGATAAGAACTGGAACAATATCGCGCCACTCCTTAGAATTATGGCTCGAGCGTAACCGTCGTGCGAGACATTGACAAAAAGTTAATTCATTTTCAACGTTTATATCAGCATGCCGGTACCCGCTGTTCTTTCCCCAGAGGTTCTCTATTCTTAGAAAATTTTACCACTGTTTAATTGCATCATTGAGAACGTTGTGCAAAGCTTTAAATTATTTTTCAATTTTACTTTGGTTAAAATAAAATAAAAAAAAAAAACAATCGCACGTCGTTTACTTTCGTATCTTTCACAGGACGTATATCGTGTAACGGGACGGATAGCGGAACGACGCGTAACGATAATGCATTGAAAATGTTTCGACGTCAAATTACATGTGTGAAGTAATATATTTCGAAATCCTAATTGGCTCGCGCACGCAACGCACGCTCAAAATGCATCCTGTCGACGAGTTATCGATACGATGCATCGATCAGGTATTTCCTCTCCCATTGAAGATTATTATGTCCCCTCGTCGTGTCTTCTCAGAATTGGATGTATCGGCGTACGCGAAAAGATCGATATATATATATATATATATATATATATATATATATATATATATATATATATATATATATATTTGTACGTATATATATTTGTATATACCGGGTGTGGTGCCTTACACGGCAGACCGACAATCTCGCGCCATTACGATCGTATAATGATCGTTATCCGAGAGCACAAAGGGTCCAACAGTGGTGCTCAGCTAGAACCGGCGTTTATCGTCCGATCTGCGGCTTCATGCCGGCTGTTTGCATGCGGCGATCACACTTCGCCGCAATTATGATCGAGAGATAGCTCGATCAGGGCCGCATTTACGCGTTGTCGCCCGGCAGGCGAGTTTTAAACCCTCCGGAAAGAATTGCAATTTGCGTAATCGTCAGCCAAGATCCATTTTCTAATTGCATGCATTGTTAATTTTTTGATGGGAACAATTACTCGAATCGTTTCAACGTGACGAGTAGAGTGTGACACGGCTACTGTGTGCTGTAATGAGCGCGAATAATTGCAATCGCCGATTCTGGCGTTAACGTACCGACGTCTCTCTTCGACGGGGGCGCAAATCTATTTCGAGTGCCGTCGAAACGTCGCCGGTCGCGCCGCGGGCCTAAATCGACGGGCGAATTTTTAATTTTTCCGTAATCTTTCGGCGCGGCCGGCGCCTTTTCAGGCGAGCGGCCCTGAAGGCGAACGGGCTTTCTCACCGCGAATCCGCGATCTACGGGGTGTAAGGAAGATCATCCGGTTGATCAACGGAGCCGGCTACATGCTCGTATGTAATTTATATTTAAATAAGTTCAGGATTGAAACCGCAAGGTAAATACGAGTTTCGTCGAGCTGCACGTGCACGCGCTGGTTTCCTCGCGATAGTATTGCGGTCGCCGGATGATGCATGGGTAATCGATCATCAACTGGGATCGATAGTATCAGCCTGGCTGAAAATGACTTCTCGCGCGGTTCCGAAATCGCGCCGCGACAATCTTCTCCTATCGGCGCGCGTGACGTTTCACGTGCTCTAGAAACTTTACAAACTCTAGAAATGATCGATTGCGGAAGGACACGCGACCGAGTATTTGGGAGTTTATTTTAGTTATTTATTTAACTCTCCCTCTCTGTCTCTTTCTCTTTCGTAAATTCGTGGATTTCTTCGTGTTTTCTTACCCTCGCCCCCTCACCCTCGCGGGATTGCGCGTAACGAAAGACGAAAAACGGAAACAATGTAAAACAATAAAGGGGTTCTTACCATAACGGCGCGGTCGGCGTACCGCGATATTGTATCCGGAACTGCTTGCAGTTCCATAGGATGAGGGTTGCCTTGGCGCGGGAGGGCGAGCCAAGGCGGCGGGAGGGGATGCACACGGGTCAGTTGTCTAATATATGTGATAATAACTTCGAGACGGGGAATCGAAGGCGGCGGCGTGCGAATCTCAGATCTGCATATATGAATTGCCGGCTTCCTTCCCTGCTACACCCGCCTCCTCCTCCTCCTACCTCACTCCTCCGTACTCCTTCGCGCGTAGGCTAGTACGGCCGTGAATTTCGAGATTGAAATTTGAAATATGGAAATAACAGGAAACGACCTCGATCGCCACTTAAATACGAGCGTTTTAGAGGTAGGATCCGCGGAAAGTCGTTTTTAAGGGCCTGCCGCGTCGAAATTGTTCCTCCCTTCCTCCCTCCCTCCCCCTCTCTTACACTTTTTTTTTTGTTTTAGGCGAACGGAAAAGCTGCCGTGCGCGCGCGGGCTTTATCGACGTCGCAAGTGTCTCGTGTTTGACGAGCCATTTGTCGATCTCTTCGCGGCGCGTCGGGAAGAACAACATTGTCCAGCGTTGTAACATTTGAATGGCAAACACTTCGGCGACAGTCATGTTTTTTACTGATTTTCGTTGTAACGCGCGTCATTTAAAGGACCCGTCGCGACTATTATTATTATCATTTGATACGAGAATCGCGAGCGTGAAATAAATCGCGCTCGATTCTCGTATCGGAGGGGTTTAGAGGAGGGGGAGGGGGGGACTGCGCATAAAAACAACCAGCAAGATCGATGCCGCGCGCGAATCGGTTACGGTACGTGTTTCGCGCACGTAACAACGAAATATGAAACCGACACAAACGGTCGTCACTGCCTGAAATCGAGACTTCACTGATTCCGCCGAATTCCGACATACTCTGTAATGACCGACCTCTTTGTGCTAGAAACTCGCGTTAGAAATTCAGTCCCTTGTGCAGTGCGACAGAGCAGGAGCGAAATGGTGCAAAAGTAAAAAAAATAAAAGTAAAATAAAATAAAAAAAGGAATACAGGGGGGAAAAAAATAACTGCATTGTATTCAAACGTGATTTTAATCAATTTTCGTTTGAAACGTTTGTGAAATTAATATCGCCGTAATCGCAAAAATAGTCCTTCGAGTTTGCTTAAATAACGAAGGAATTAACAAAGGAATAACAGAGAATCGAGCGAATAAAAATGTTTCTCCTTCGAAACGTAGCGCGATGCGTTTTCCGAGGTCGTCGCGCCCGCCGCGCTTCCGCCCCTTCCCCCCTTCGAGATTATGTGTGCAACTTCCTGAGGACAAATAAGGAAAGAAACCAGGGCCGATCGCCAGGGGTGCCTCCGTTACGGCAAACAAAGTCTTTGTTTCGAGAATGCAGAATCGTCGGAATCGTAACACGGAACATTAACTGGGCGGGAAGCATAACAGGGAACGTTCCGTCGCGCGGACTAGATGCATAATGTAACGTAACATAATGCATGTTTCACTTTGAGCCGTAATTGCAAAACGCGAATGCACTTTGTTATCGAGCGCAATAGTAGAATTCAGGTTTCACCGTTTTGGAATTCTTAAACATTTAAGTCTTCATTCTACGAATATATATTTTAGCCGTTGCTCTCGAATCCGTGAGATCTGTGAGCCTGAATACACACGTGCGAATGTTCCCGAATACCGTCGCATCTTCTCGACTAGGAAAACAAATTAAATTATCGTATAACAAGTTAGCTTTCCGATTCGTTCAATTATGATTACGGTCGTCAATTTCTAAAGTATCACGCTGGCAGCCCGATTAGAATTTAAAACCACGCGACTCCATTTACGACTCAAGAATCATCGAAAGAAGATATAATGACCGTTTCCACGCACCTCCCGAGTTCACAAAATGAGGAGAGAGAGAGAGAGAGAGAGAGATGGAGCGGAAAAGGAGCGAAAGAGAAAGAGAGAAAAGATGGTGGAGAAAGAAAAAGAGGGCGAGCGAGAGAGAAACGAGCTGGCGGCCGGTGCAGTAGAATTATTAATTAAGCACACTAATTAAGCGCGTTCATCGTGCTCGCCCGCGGGGTCAGCCAGTGCGCGCATTGTGAAAGGAGCACGCGATTACAAACGCGTTCGTTAATAAATTACCTTTACGCTAGAAACGCTGCCTTCCCCTCCCCATTCTTTTCCTCTCTATGCTTTCGTTCAGCTATTAAAAGTCGTTGTTCGCAGCCGTTTATTACAGTAAAAGGCCCGACCGCGGTCACGTGAACCCATCTTGACTATCGAGCGATTACGTCTCTTGGATATGCGTGAGAAACCAAAAAGAAAGGTGAAAAGGAGAAAAAATCTAGTATCGTTCGGACATCCATGATTTAAGTGTTTGAGTTATTTTTAATTTCGTTATTATCGCGAAATGACAAAATTTATCCGTGGTATAATTTTTTTTTATCAGACATGAATAAGCGAGAAATCTCGTATCCTCTCGTAAAATTAGCACGTATTCGTGAAACTCGGCGTGCCGTGAAACGGCGAGAGACACATGGCCCAGTCGCGCGGCTGTCCGATTCTTGCAAATGCGGCCGTAACGGTACCGCTAAGTAGCCGATCGCGAGCGTGTAGGTCGAAGATGCGTCTTTAATGATCATCGAAACTTCCTGGTTCGCGAGTCTCTCACGCGAGACTTCCCTCCACCCTCCGTCGCCCAGGATACCATAAGTCGCTTAACGAGGGAATCGGCGGCGAAGGGGCGAAGGAAAGGGACCAGGAGGGTACGACATTATTAACAGTCTCTCGTTATTTATTCCTCGTTAATCCCATGCATTTATTACGCTGCCGTACTGTGCTTTCTCCGCGAGCATTCGACCTTCCCCTTCCACCTCCTCTACGATACACGGTTGGGAAGTGCGCGACTTAATGAATCGATTCGTTAACCCTGATAACGACTTTGTCACCAGTTTTGCGAGAAGCAATCAAATATTTCTCTGTTAATCTAGTAACGCTCCGATCAATAATATCTGTCTTTTTCAATTAACATTATGCATCCTTTTATTATTAGATCGAGCAACTGGTTGTATAATTTTTTGCTATTCACCAAGCACTGGATTCATTAGAGAACATAAATATACATATATGTATAGATTGGAAAGTTGTCGAAGGTTTACCGCTCGCCTAAATAGTGTCTCGTCAATATTTTATATTTTCACTTAATATAAATACATTTAGCGACAAAAATAAATGAAATAAATGAATTATATAAAACCAAAATTTTAAATGTTATATCGTGTTTTGTGCGTGCTAATAACGTTTAAAAATATCAGGTACAACTGATGTTAATTTTTGTTCAATTTATGTAGCTGATAATAACGTGATCAATTTTATATTGAATTTTTATATTTTAATAAAAGTACACTATTGTATAATAGAATATTTTATATTTATTATAGACATTTATTTATATTTATTATAAAGATAAAATTGATATTTTTTATAAAATCTATCAAATTCCTTAAATTGCCATAAATTTTATTACCATACAATAAATGATATTAATGTAAGACTGATAAATAATAACAGTAAAATTAATTATTTGTATAAAAATATTTTAATTTTAAAATAAATTTATACGTGTTCCATTTAGAGTCCTTACCTTTGCATTATGATTATTTATTAATTATTAAATATTTGATCCTTTTTCAATAAATTATTAATACAATAAATTTAAGTTAATGATTTATTATATTTTAAATTATTTTTATTCATCAATTCGATACTTTTAAAAGCAATACGATTTAAAAGTCTTACTAGTACGATTTAGACGACCAATTTCCTAAATCATATTTTTTGCAGAATTTTGCGAAAAAAGGCTTCTAGTAAATTAATTTGTTATTGGTAAAAGATTGAATCATTGAACTTTGTAATAGGTACCTGAAATTTCAAACTACAATTTTCAATCCTCGTTTACGCAATAAAAAAGAGTGCTATGGAAAATACAATAAAAAGTTACTTACAAGTGGCACGCATTCGACAACTTTTTCTATATATTATTAATATCAATTAAATGCTAGTAATTTCGTAAGATTATTTATTAATAAAAATTAGACTAAAGCGAGGATTCAAAAAAAAAAAAAGAAAGAAAGATACTTTGAGAACGTTAAAAGACGTAATCGAGTGTGATCGGGCGGGTGTTCTTGTTCTTCATCTTGAGAATCCTAGGAGCTTAATTCCTTTTTGGACATCGACTTGACATAATCTCAGGATTAACGTTCACATAGGTGTGAAAGATTGAATTACAGGCGAGCCGATACAATAGGATATTACGTACTTTCGCGTCAAGAATTAAAGCAACAAGATACCATTCGAGAAAGGGCGAAGAGGTTTTTATACAGCCTCCTTTTTGCTCGCCAGATAAATGTCGTGTAGACCTCAACGATCATTTAGAATATTATACTTTGCTCTGTGATTATATTAAAAAAAGCGCAAAAAAAGCATCATTTTAATATCACACAGCGATGAAATATCGCACGTATCTTTCGAAATTTTATTGAAATGTGACTATATATTTGAATTAATTTTGTTTAAAATTTATTTGTGCTGAAAGAGCAAATCTTGCATATCTCGTAAACAAAAATAAAACGCACCGCGTGCTTTTTATTTAATTAATTTGAATGATATTAAAAGCAAATGAAAATTCTATTAATAGTTAAAGGAAGCAGAAAAAAGCACTCTAATATTAAATATCGCGCTACAAGAGGGCCAGCTTGATACAGAAGTACAGGTGTACATAGTGAGAATATACGAATAAGGTAAATCCAAAGCTCTAAAGAAACATCTCGATCGAAACTGATAAGTTTATATGTCAATGCTTCAGTTTACTTAAAACGCGTTTCAAGGTACGACTAAACTAAAAATGGAAACACCGTGGCGTCTAGGCGGGTCAAAGAGTAGTTAGATATTTGTGAAGTATCCAAAATTTAGGCAAACAATCGTTGGGAGGGAAAGCAAACGGATTGAGATTCATCTGGAGAGATTCACCGGCAGAGGATCCGTACGAACCGATAGGTTTCCTTGCAAAGATTGCGGGTACCCTTCGATGTGAGAAACGGGGATTGTGTTGGGTCTGGGAAGAGGGCGCCCGTCCACGCGTATCCCGCGCGCAGCCACGCTGCATAAAGAAGTTCATTATCGCGACGTTTAATTATATATTTATTTTTAGAGTCCTTTGTCGAGCCCGGAGTCCTTTACTAGGAAAAGAGTTACGCCGATTCTCGGTAACCCTCTCCACCGTCGCCCATTGCTAGCTGACTGCTAATGAATTTTCACCTTTTTTCGCCTTATTTGCTCATTAGTGCTTTACCCTCGCCTCGTCCGCTTCCTCTCTGCTGCTGCCCGCCTAACGGCGGCTCCCCCCTCCTTTTCCCTTGCCTCGCCGCACCCTTAATCCCGACGCGACGGCCGTTCCTTCGCCCATATGGGCTTCGGTGTGTTTAGCATGCTCGGCGCGCGAGTAAAAAGGATTCGATAATTTAGTTATGAATACGTCTAATACGAAGCTCGTCCGCGTGTTTAAAGCGACGACGGTGGATTTTCTACGCGGAGCTGCGCGCGGCGAATGATAAAAGAAAAGCAAAAAGGAATGCGCGCACAGACACAGAGAGCTTTGTTTCTTCGCGCGCGTCGAATTGCGAATAAAGTTCGTTTTGGTTATTCGTGCGCATTGAGTTCTCCGACCGCTCGATTGAGTTGCCCGGCTGATCGAGTTGGCCGGCGGCTCAACCAAGTCCACTCTAATTTAGACATTTTCGAGTGGTAGCGACGGTTGCGGCAGCGGCTATATTTGTTATATTTTCACTCGAATCATTATTACGCGGCACCCCATGCGTACCATACGAGGGGATTACGCTTCAATCCGGTCCGCTATAAATTGGGCGGTATCGCCATCCGTATTGACGCTCATATACGTGTACAGCCGCGTTCACAAACTCGCCGCTATCGGGGACGTTAGGAATTCTCTCTCTCTCTCTCTCTCTCTCTCTCTCTCTCTCTCTCTCTCTCGCCTTTGGGAATTATTCTAGGCTATTCGATTAATCTTCCGGCGTCTATAAGGACACGCGCAGCTCTGTGTCGCATTCTTCTGTCTAAAGTCCCCGAGGAACGATCGGTTAAAAATTGCCTTCACATCGATGGGGCCTTTGCCACCTGAAGCGGAGAGTCGCGCACCACAACTGACTACAACCGTCGGCAAAACTTTTTCACGTCTGCTTCCGGGCTCGTTGGGAAAAAGGGTTGCGGCGACCGCGCAAGAAGAGACGGCGGAAAGAGGGAGAGAAAGGGGCAAAAGGTGCCTCCGGAGGGCAAATGACGGGAAAAAAGGATGCGCGGAGGAAAAGATCTAGGGAAAATCGTACGTCGAAAACGGCGAAGAACGAGACTCGTGGAATCGCGGCAAAAGAAATATCGTCGGTCAACGGAGATAATCCGTATCCTGGTAGTAACGACGATGGGATGGACGCTGCTAAGGGGGAACCCGGTGGGGGAGGGGAGAAAGAAAGGAACGGCGAGAGGGGGAGGGGTAGTCAGAAGGGAGGAACTACCCTTAGCTGGTTTCCCTCAGGAGGTTTTATAATGGCGTCCAGTTATTACCGCAGAATCCACGGACACGACGCGAATCTCCGACAAGGGACGAAGACCGATTTAACAAGTGCTCGAATATACGGCACGAGTGCACAGATGGGGAAGGAGAAGGAGAATCTCGGTAGAAAGGACGCGAGATATCCGACAGGACGAATCGCTGATAAGGAATGTCGCTGGTCCGATAACGATCGCGCGAGCGCGCGCGCGAGAGAGAGAGAGAGAGAGATGGTGGAACGTTAACCAGGTCTCGTTGTTTTTGACGATAAAGACACGTGGACGTTCAATAATGCGAGCGTGAATAATGACCGTAATTAATATTAGGCAAAGCATGTAATTTACCATCGTTGAGAAGATTTATCGGCAGCAGGCAGCTGCGCGAGCGACGTCACGTTTAGTTAGCGTCGCGATGCGTTCGCAAATTACTTAGCCGTGCCATTTTCAATCCGTGTCACTCTAAAAAAGAAACCCGGTGTGTTGTTTGATAAGTTGCGAAATTGTAGCTCAAGTTATAAACTAGATGACGAGACTAGTTTCGGCGGAAACCGGAATTCTTTCGCTTGATTAATGATTGGCGAATTTCGGAATTTCGCCGCGCGAAAAAAGAAACATCGGAAAAATAATTGTATGCTGTTTCGGGAAAATACCAATGTATTTGAAATTCCAGATTCTCGCCACTGGAAATAATCGGTACAAACGGACTTTCTTAATTCGATTTATCGACCAGTTTTGATGCGCCGGATAATTAAATGTTGGAAATCGATCGGACGGTGGGCGACGGATGATATCGGCGGATTTTCGCTTTTGACGCGAAAGCGAGCACAATGCGCGATAAAGGGTAGTTCATTTGCGCGCCGCGCGCGTTTATAACCGTATAATATAAAAAGCTCTCAATTAAAAAGTCGACTCCCCGTTCGAATAACCGCACCGGACGCAATGCGTCAGCGCTTTTTTTCTGATTCTTGCGTTTCATTAAAATCACAATGTAATTGGTAATACGATAGTACGTTTTTTCATTAACACTGCTGGGGCATTATGATTATGGTGAAAGGGTTCCGCAGTTGCAGTTTCCGACAGCTACACCAGTTTCAAAAAATAGGAAATGATTAAAAGTTTGAAGGGAAATAATCTTCGAGGATAATGATTTTTCGAATAATCGGATAAAATGCGTTTTTTGGCAAAAAAAAATCCACAATTTATCGAGTTAATATCTTAATGGAACAAATTATTTTAACGATCTAAAAATACGCGATATTTTTCACGACGTTTCGTACTTTTACGTAATAGATTGTAGTACATTGTAGTCGCGGCAACATGTGAAAGTAATAAATATCGTTTTCTATCGGCCAGGAAAAAAAAAATCATTTCGGATTTACCGACGGTAACGAAGGCAAACGAGACGCGGAATCTCTTCCGTATTGCACTCGTGCCAAAATTCGAGCACGTTGGCTAATCTCGGCTTGAACTAGAGGGGAAGCTCCCGCGAGCAACGCCATACTTCTCCCTGATATACGAGATGTCAATTTAATGGCAGCTACAAAACGCGTCTCTGCCTGGTGTTGAAATTAGACTTTTCGGAAACGACTCGGAGAACGGACAGCGGAGGAGCAAGTGTATCTGCTTAATCCCCGTTGATCCAAAAAAGCTCCAAGTTCTTTAAGAGCACAATCATTTTGCATCCGCAATCTCGAAACTAAAACTGATATATCAGCATTGCTTGCAAATGCACGAATTAAGCGAATTGGGTGTATACAGCGTGCCTCTGTCTCACGCACACGTGTACGAACACGTAGTACGTCTTGCCTTCTTTTGATCTCTTTCGAGTATAATCGAGACCCCGAGCTTAAGTGCCGCCGGAGGAAAGAGAAATGACGCTTCGCATGTGTTTTGACTAATTAACATACGTGAAAATCCTCTTAATTGGGTGATTAAACGCCTGCGAAGGGACTCTAATGGGAAACAGGTCTTCTGCGCCTGGCCGCATCTTTTATTTTCGATTCCCACCGCACTCTTTTACCTCTGTCGTATTCGCGAAAGATTCGGCGTTACCGCTCGCATCGCCAGTAGCTAGCTCGATGTACAGCCTAAATCTAATCTGGTCCCGCTTAGCCTAATTTTAAGCAATGTATTCCAAGTTAACTCGTCTAGTCTGGACTAGTCTTGTGTTTAGTCTCCTTCATCCCGAAATAATTCATTCAAGGCTAACTCGATTCGAAGCTGGCCCCGAGTGGCCTTAAAAAGATTACGTTTTTCTAAATTAGATTTTATATTTAAATACCTCCGTTAGAATTTAAATACCTGCGCCGCGACATAATTGATGTCGTAAAAAAAGGAGGAGCCATCGCCTACTTTGCGACCTTAGAAATCGTCGCGAGCAAAACCATTTCCAATGGGTGGACGTTTATCACATTAGGAGCGGTCTCCTCCGACGATTACGACAAATTCTGGGACAAATTTTTTGCTGTCGCATGGGATATCGCGGACCGGTATGTTCGCTAACGAAGGAAAATCGAAGAAGAGGTGGCCAGGTGGAAGAAGCGGAGGACGGTTATCTATTCAATTATCACCTCGGAACGGCCGCATACGTATGAACAGGTAATCCCATTTCACGACTTCCGGCCATTCTCGGCCTTTGAGCGACGTGTCCTGTGACGTCACGACGTACTATATATGCGCTATCTTTTCACGGATGCACAGCCTGATTTTGCTACCCCGTCGCTCACTCAGTCATTTTTTTAATTGCCAAAATTACATAAGAAGCTTTAATTAATGTCCCACGTAGCTTTAGAGAAAGTGAGATGTAAATCGCGAGTGGCAATAGCAATGAGACTAAGAGACCACTGGCGACATCATAGCGAGCTAGATCAAGCGAGCTGCAACGAGTCAATTTTATTAGTAAACTAGATCAAATTCGCGATCGAGTTGAGCAAAATTATATCTTGGACGGAGGACGATTATAGGCTAAAGCAATGTGCTATGATTTTTTTTCCTCGAGCAATCAATTTCTTTGAACATTTATTGCTAATCAACTTGTAAACGATCGGACGATTATTACTCGCGGGTATCTGTGATCGGGATAAAGGTTTCTTCGGATATAAGCGAAGCACAAGTCCGTGCTACTGGCAATTTACTATCTTCTGGTAATTAACCGCTTCCTTAAGCCGAGTCGTATCTCCCCTTATCTGTTTCGCCGTATCTGCCCTACACACGTGTATACGCGTACTGCGTACGTTCTAAACAAAGAGCCATTTTCCCACATAGTACACCGTGAAATTCTACAATTGCGTGTGCGTGCTACGATAGCGCGCGGGCGATGAAAATCTCTGCTGTAGCTATTTAAAGTAAAGGTGGGCAACCTTTTCGAGGGTCGATTCAAATGAGGGGATATTATAATGTTTAAATACGTACGCGACGTTCGTGCCGCGCACTGACTTAATATAATTAAAAAAAATAATGATAATTATGTGAATCGTTTGGGAACTGGGACGCTTCTCAGACTAAACGCGGGTTTTCCGTGTGTCAGTACTCTCCTCAGGAATTTTAAAATACCTTTCTTCGCAGACCGTTTTTCGAACAGCTGAGTAATTAAGCTTTTGTGCCGTTTCCTAGCGCGTTCTTTTGTTCCTCAAAAGGAAACCCAGTATCTTTAACGGTTCTCAAAAAAAAATAAAAAAATAAAAAAAATTAGGAGGGCTCGCGAAGAGAAGGTTTTTGCCCGGGCAAAATTAAAATTTATCTCATCCGGTTGCAAAATTTACAAACGCAATAACAGAAGCGTAAAGTACTAGTTAAGAGAAAATGTAAAGAGGCTTTATTGAAGGGACGCCGTGTTCTGGGGGAGCGCCATTTGGAATGTAGTACAAACTTTTACATAAAGTCAAACGATCTGATTCGGCAATTGAAAATTATTTACTCGAAAGTTGAGTAGTGGATTTTTTGACCGTGGAAAAGAGAGCGAATTCCTGTTAACCGCGATAAAGTAACAATCTGGCTTTGACGACTCAACTAAAGACTAATACAGCGCTACGTGCCTCGTCTGCGTATATTGTCCAAAAACAATCTGTGAAGTTTAATTGCGAATAGTTGGAGTACGTTTCAGGTACAATTGACCGACAATGTCTATATTTTCGGGTCAGTTTCGAACGCCATTCAGTAAAGACACTGCTTAGAATTCGCGAGCGCTGTATTTTGTTTTTCGCTCTCGGTTTACAGGGAAAACAAGGCGCGTGTTATTCGCGTACCGTCGTCGTACAGAGTCGCTCACGTACAGAGACTAACGAACGTGCACATTAAAAAAAAGGGCTATCTTTTTTTACGATCTGTTTGTCAAGAATAATTGCTGAAGATAGGCTCATACCAGGCTTAACGCGTACAGCGCTTAGTTTGGCATACGATAAGACCCGCGATGGTTAGGTCGGGCTAGGTTTCCCTTGCGTGCGTATCGATACACACATACACACACACACACACATACGTCTACGTAGGAGATTACATAGAATGTCTCGTAGTAGGTTGGGGATGGGTGCCTAGCGAGAGAAAGAGAGAGGGAGCGAAGAAGAGGGTGGAAGGGTGGCTTAGTACAATTTCTTCGAATCAAGCGAAAGCCAATTACAAGTTTAATTCAGAACTTTGCACGGGCGATAATTAGCCGGTAAATTAAATTTACTTTCGTTTCAAAACAATCGTGCAAGTTTGCCGCCCTGCGTGCCGCGGCGCAGCGCGTCGCGATGAAACGTCGTCCTCATCCTCGTCCTCGTCGTCGTCCTCGTCCTCGTCCTCGTCCTCGTCCTCGTCGTCATCGTCGTCGTCGCGCAGGAACAATCGAGAATTGTACAAAATTAATTATGCGGAACAATGACGTCGTAATGTCTGATGTTCTTCATCGATGCGGCGGTTTCTCATTGGCGTTAAGGAAAAATTCTATGAAACGTGATTACATACGAAGCGCAATACGTTGAACTTTACGAGAGTGTTTTATTCGTCCTTGCATTATAGTTGATACTCCGTTTAATTTTTTTTTTTTCTTTCTTTCAATGATTAAAAGATCGCCATGGATTGCTGCATGGGAGAATTAAACGCATTCCACGTTGTTACATCAGAGACCTGCGTGTATAAGCGACTTTGCGTTTCCTGAGAATTGATCAATACTCACGCGATTAATTCTGCCGAGAATGTATCTGCGCGCTCTAGTAATTACTGTTACAGATACAAATACCTGCCTCGGCCGTATATTATACGAAGCAACCCTACTGTAGCGCGGGAATGCGCCACGCGCGCCATGAAGTGATTTCTTCGCTGAATAATTTAATCCTTACAGCAGAGGAAAATATTAATCTACGAATTTCGAAATTGCGAAATCCTGCAAGTACATTTTGTCACGCTCATTCATTTATTTAAAGCATAGCGAACGAAGAATTTATTAATCGCAAACTGTCGTTTAACGGCAGATCAATTAACGCTATCGGATTTCGAATAAATTAATTACATGCATAATGTAAGAATGTAATTCACTCACCCAAGTTAGGCAAAGAAACCTCCTCCACACATCGCTCGATAACCTGCAATCAATTATTACTCTCCTATAAATTTGAAATATTCCGAATATTCTGTAATAGGAAAAGTGGTTATATACATTTTTTCTTTTTAAATAATGCATGCATAATAAAGCGTATATGGACAGCATGTCCGAAAGTTATTTTATCAATATAAGTGACGATCTTGAGCCACGTCGTATTTTTATAACATCTCTAACTTCTAAGCTATAATATTTGAAAGAATGTTCGTGTCATTCTCGCTGCTATATCATTTACATATCGCGCTTCGCCGTATTCCTAAATTATTACCGTGTCACTTCCCTGTTATTTCCGAATGATTTCCGTATCATATCGTGACGTATGTTCATTTCATACATATTTCTAAGCGTATTCATATAAAACATCCATTTTATGCGTCATATCACTTCTAAACGTACGCGTGATCTTTATCCGAGAATTACTGAATTAAAGTAACATTGTGTGTACGTGTTTTTTTTTTCTGTGTGCGAACAGCGGCGGCGAGGCGTGCTCGACTCTCGAATAATTTTTTTACATTCATGCATTCTGCGTGACGTACTGCAGTCAGTCTTGGGACGCCATAATCGCGGGTGACACGAGCGATCAGCCCTCGCGTTATACCCAGGGGCATCGTTCCACGAGGTATGTTTCTTTAAACAAGCCGCTCTTTCGAGTAATGGTCTGCTGGGTTCGGTACTTCACCGTCTTCTGCTTTGCATGTTTCAAACCTACTAAAACTCTCAATAATCCGATCGAGAACTCAATTCCGGGCGGCAAACGTGCCGTGTTGCAGCACGGAAGTCAAGTATAGGACGTTATATGAAAATCGCATCATACGATGTGTATCTCGCCTTTTCGATCTTGAACAGTGCGATTCAAGATTTTCGCTTTCCTTATTATCTGTGGCATATGCGCAGCAAATTACTTTTTAATATCTCGTAGCATTTTACTTGTGCAGTCGCCAGTGATAAAAATAATAAATAATTCCAAATTTAGTCGACGGACTGGCAAATATTTATTGAAACTTCTTCACAACGTTTCGACCCAAGGTTTAGGTCCTCTTCAAGTGAACTGGTTAAATGATATTATATTGAATCGTTCTTTTCAGAAAATTTATCTACTGTAATGTGTGCGTTTTCATTGTCAAAAAGAAATATATAAATTAATAAATATTATATAATTTGCTTGTCAAATTAATGTCGTAAATCTTTGTTCTATTTACTTATTATATTTCAATATCTGTACCAGGCTTTATTAATTTATACATATTTTTTTATAATGAAAACACTACAGTAGATAAATTTTCTGGAAAAAACTCGTGACGGTCATATTTCCTGATATCTAACGATTCAATTCATCTACTGTAAATTGTGTATTTTTATTGTCAAAAATATACGTAAATTAATAAAAAATATATATAATATCTAATTTGCTTGTCAAATCAGTAATCTTCCTGATTTAACGATTCAATGTAATATTATTTAATCGGCTCGCTTGAAGAAAATCCGAACCTTAGGTCGAAACGCTGCGAAGAAGTTTCACTAAACATTGGCCAGTTTGCGGAGTAAATATGGAATTACATTTTACTGCCTAATAATATAAGTGCGATGATCGGAAATAAAATCGTAGGCCGTGCTTTTAATCAAACGTAATGGCGTAACAACAAATTCGATCAAGGTTACGTAAGTCAGCGGTTAGTTTTTCGTAGAGCGTCGTCCAGCGACACTCCGAGGCACGAGGCGCGCACGGTATACGTACGTACACCGCTGTGCAAACGTGGAACGTCTTGAGATGCGCATACATTACGGACACGCGATCTCTCGTATAGAACTCGCACTGAAAATTACAATTTAAATGGCCGCCGTCCGTTCTCCCGTGTCCGCTTATCTTCTCGTTTTCATCTAAACATCTCATTTTTATGCGCCATTGAAATTCCACGTCCCTTCTTTCGCCGGCGCGCTCCTCGTCCCTCGGTCACGCGATACGCCGTTGTCACTCCGCGGAACTTTTTCGCCCCCGCCGTCGCCGCCGCCGTCGGTCGGCCGGTCGGTTCGATACACCATCGGGGGGTTACTACTCTGTTTCGACCGCGTGCAAACTCGAACACGCAGGTCGTAGTGAGTCGGCACGATCGCGCACGCATATCGACGCCTCGGATGGCGCGCGAGCGTGACGTACCGTTCAAGACACCCTATGTGTAAGTCGTCGCGCGGTGTACGCGGCAGCGGCGTCGTATCGCGTCGCGCTGCGTCGCGTCGCCTCGCATCTCGTCGCGTCGCGTCTCGTCGGGCACCTGTGCATATCCCGTGCGTTTCCAGCCCGCGAGACGCCCCGCGCGCACTCTTCGCAGGCCGGAGAGTTGATTTAAAATTGATTTATGCAAATTGGCGCTGCACGAGCAATTAACAATTCCTTGTAGACCGGCTCGAGTATAGCTTTTCGACGAGGGGAGGCTGCGGGGGTGGTTCGGCAAGGCACCGAGTCCTAGGACTCGGCGGCGGTGGAGAAGGTCGAAGGGATGGGAGAAGGGGGGAGGGGAGGCCAGGCATACCAAGGGAAAGGGCTGGCTGCACATAGCCGAGCTGATGAAGGACGAAACACAGAGAATGCGCGATGCTCCGAGAAAATGGAATTAATTTGCTAGGATTAAATCCGCCTAGCGCCGCGCTATAGAACGCTGAATGTTTCTCGCGTACGTGTGCGGACTTATTTAGACAGAGAGAAAGAGAGAGAGAGAGAGAGGAGATGGGAAGAAATTGTTCGTGAATGTCTGGAAGAAAACGAAGGACGGAAAGATGACGACGATTTCAGGCACCAATTCGATAAAAGCGCCTTGCTCTTTTTCTTCGTGTTCCCGAGATGTTTTAATTTATGGATCAAAGTTTTTTTTATTTGTCTTTTCTTTTCTTTACGTAACGTAACGCGTGTATATATGTATACACAATGGCGAATGGCAAAAAAGTAAACGAGGCTACGAGATCAGAAAATCAGAGACCGTTACGCAAGACGGATAGCTACTTATTTTGGTTGCCTGCACATTGCCCACCCTTAAAGTCTTCCGCATCGGTGCAAATGGACGTCGTTCGTTTATGTATTCCCGCGTGTCCAAACAGGTGTCTACGCATTGTTCCGGCAGCGCTTTCTCTAACAATCTTATTTCTAGAATTTATAAAATTCCCGTATAGGTTGACTTGCTCCAGGTCGCATGCTAACCGCAGTGTCAAACGATTCTAAAAGTGCGTCTGTATAAATAGGTTTCTATATACATAGAATATCGATATTACCTATTACGCGAACGTCAAACGTAAGAGAAGCCGATTTGATCGGTATAAAACTTGTCGAGTAACGAGTAGCATGACGGACGCTGGCAGCGATGAAAAAATCGATATCGCTCGTATTGAGGCGTCTTCGTTAAACATTCAGCGTTCGTTAGGGCCGGCACCCAAGCAGAAGATTATTTACGCGACAGTTAAGTCGTCCCGAACAATTTCGTAGGGTAAGCTGAGTTCGGTTGACACATGGAAGAGGCGGCCAGCCAGGAATGTGCTAATGAGATCATTTAGCTGCCCCTTCCTGGCCCCTTTGCACTCTTTACCCCGCCCTCGCGTTTACCCTGAATCTACTGGAGAAAGAGAGGAGGCTACCACTGCTTGATTTACACTAACGCGCCAGGGACGTATTTAACGTTAACGAAGGCTCCCGCGCAGCACAGGACTTCTTTGGCTAAGTAATTAATTGCCAGCGTTACAATAAAGTATTTTGTGTAAATATTATGGTACGTGTAGCTGTAGAAATATTCACTTCTCTCTATAGCGTATCTAATGTGCGAAAGACTGAGCTTTACGTCTAATTACTCGATTGTAAGTTATTATAAATAAAGAGAAAAACGCTTGAAACCGTTAAATACAATTTTTGTGGATATAAATTATTTATTGAATTATTGAACATTTTGCAGAATATATTAATTTGCATAGCGATACAGCGTTTAATAAAAATTCGAATAGTTCGAAATTGTTATTTCGCGGCGTGAAATAATCGAGTTGTTCGCCGCGTTCGATTCGTAGATCCCAATCGTGGAACTTTCGGGAGACAAGATATGGCCACAATAAAGCGGCGTATAAAATAATTGGCTGTAAAGTTCTGCGCTCACGTGCGGAGCGCCTGGGACGGGGCCGGGGAGGGCGAAGGGAATATTGCGTGGCCTCCCTCTTCGGAGCCCTCTCTCTCTCTCAGAAAATCCCGCTCGGGGCTCCACGATCGTAAATTTCTCGGAATATTTTATTGTGTGACAATTTTTATGGTAATTGTCATTATAAATTTGCTTGGATTATTTATGCTCTGGGCGCGAATAAAGGGAGGACTTAGGACGGACGACGAGAGGAAGGAAAGGAGGCGAGCGGGCGGCGGCTCGTGAGAGATGGGGGGGGAGGAGAAAGGGTTGTTATTCCTTCCAACGTTCGGCATTCGGTATCGTAGGAAGATCGGAGATCACGAAGCGTAAATCAGTACGTCGATCAGATCCGCGGCGGGAGGGGTGGGGGGTACAGCGGGGGCGGGCCCCTCGTGGGAATTTTCGTGGGGCGCCCGCTGAGAAATTCATTAAGGAGCAACTTGTTCATGTCGCAGCTGTGTGCCGCGGAATTTCGCGAGCCAGTGGACACGGACACGCGTCTCCTTTGCCCGCATCTTCGCACATCCGCTACTACTTGGCGACGCGATTCTCGACGTGCCTGATTTAAACGATCCTTTTCAATGCGCGCCTCGCTCTCCCCCTCCGTCCTCCTTGCTCGGAGACGTAAAACTGCTCTTGCTAAAGATGCGCCGCGCCGGTAACGTGCAAACAGTCAAGGAACTTTGGCGGAGGCGCGTCGAGATCCTGGCAGGGATTTTACGAGGCGGCGTAATTTATCGCTGGAATCGCCCGGCGGATTATTAGAATCTGTAAACAGACCGTGTCATCTCGTACATGCGAAGGGCTGTAGATTGGAGCCATGGCGCCCTGCGATTGACAACCTATAATTGGATGCGCCGTGATCGTAAATGGCGCGTATCTGCCGGTTAATGATTTTACACGCATGCAATGTAATCGAGTAATCGTTACAATGGACCTCAATAATCGGAAGTTAAGTAACAATGACGTTACTTTATTATTGAAACCGATACGCGTTAGATTTTTCTCTCTTGCAAAAAAAAAAATGTTTCTTCGCGTAAAGCAACATATATTCGCGTCCCGGGTGTCTTCCTCTTGCCGGTAGAACCAATTTGCTCTGCCTCTAGGAGAGCCTCGGAATTCTGCATGAAAATTTAACGCGTTAAATTGTAATTTGTACGGAAACGAGCATTAGGGCCTCGAGAATTGTCGCGTGGTAGGTACTACGCATCTCCTCCTCGCGCGTCTCATACTTTTCCCCGGTTTTTCCCTTCGACGCAAGCAAACGAAATGAAAGCCCCGAAAGGTCCCGAACTAAACAGAAAGCAGGCTGCGCCGAGGTAAGACGTTTAATGAAATCAGCACGGTGTCTGTCTCTTCTCGTAGACTCTCCTCGGCGCTGTTTTAATTATACCGGGGCTCTCTCGCTAGTTGCGCATCTTCTCCTCTCTCTTCCTTCACCCCTGCGCCCCGCTCGTCGCGCTCGTTGTGCCGCCGACGGGACACGCACACCGCGAGACCTTTAGGATGATTAGACGAAGACGTTACGAAATTAGTATCCTTGCAGGCAAAATTGTCGAAGGGAGCCGGTTGTTACGCGCTCGCGCGTTTCTACACGTGCGCGCGGCACACAGACCGCCCGCCTCCGTCGCCGTTTCGAGTTGCGGCATGTTGGATGCGTTTGTCAAATTTACGGGACGCATTTGCCGCGAAGCAATTTAAGAGAAAGACCATATATTTTTCTCGGATTGGCGATTTTATTTAATGCAACGTACCGTAAACGTAATGGAACAGGATGGAACGTGGACGTGCGTCCACGGCCGTGTGTTTCTCGATCTATATATCGTACGAAAGACGTTCGATTAATTATTTAATCATTCTCAAAGCACACCTGATATCCGTAATGTCTTTTCAAATTATTATTACTGTTCCATGTTATTCATATTTCATATCAAAGTCGCATCCGTTCGCCTATACCCACGTTCCTCGATTCCTCGCGATCGATATTCCTATGTTAATTAGGATCGAGCGGCGCTCGCCCGCAGAGAAGAACCTCGTATATCCCGCGAGATCGATGATCCACGACGAGCCGAATGCAGCCGTATTCGAGGACGATTCGGTTCGATTGCGCCGACAACGCCGGGGCATTAATTAGCGTGCATAATTGTTTACCGGCGCTAAACGGAGCTGGATCAATATTTAATTGAATGCCTGCTAAATGCCAGCTGCATCGCCGCCGCGGCTCTCAAATCGAGCCGGTTCCTCTGAATAACGGCCCCTGGGATACAATGCCCCGAGGAGGGGGCGGAAGGGGGAACACTCCCTTGTCGTATACGTTGTTCTACGCGGTGCCTCTCGTTCCACCACCCCGCGTCTTTCTCCCCGACCGAGTAATTATAATTTGAAAATGATGCGTCGTTCTTTATTTATGACGATGCGTGCGTGTTCTTTTAAAGGCGCTCATTTCATTCTAATTTATTAGACGTTATCCCGCGGGCGCGCGTGTAAATATAAACAACAAAGTTTACGTAGATTAATTTGCAAATCAATCGCGACAATTTTTACCTCTCCATGCAGAAACCATAGTTGATTGCTGCAGTTTCGAAACACTCGGTACAAGTATACATACGCTGCATGTACACGCTTTGATTAACCCCGTTGCAGGAATTATTCTCGCTGTCTCGAGATTATGTTCGCGGTTATATTGCATCCGTGAAATAAGAGTCAGCGAGCAGGGATAGCACTTCGTACGAGGGTTGCAACAGTGCGAGGAAAACAGGCAAATTGCGACGGTCGACAGGAGAGGGAGGGAGGGAAAGGGCGGTGAGGGGGGAGGGTGGGGGGACAAAGGGCCAGGTTCGCGTGCCGCTGCTTTTCCACCTACCAGCTTTCCTTATTCGGAGAATTCTGACGACTCCGCGTTCAGAGAAATGACTTCGTGTAAATTTGTGTAATTAAAAAGACGCCGCTTGTCGAGATTTCCTTCCCCCTCCTTCCCTCCTATTGTCCTACGCTTGGAGAGTGATGTAGCAACAATTCGATGTTCGTGAGCTCTGGCAGTAAGTACGAGGCAAAGGAATTTTTGTGTCCTTTACTCAAATAATCAAATATATTATTCATGAGTCGAAGGAGGATCGTTAAGTGAAGACTTTTAAGAGGAATGATTTAGAAACTTTTAAGGAATTATTACGAGCAAATGATGCGAGAGAGAGCAACGGCGTTTTTTTTTTTTTTTTTTTTTTTTTTACAGTCGGAAGACAATATAAGAGCGGCGTCGGTGCTCGCGGCGAACTCGTTAAATCCTCAGAAAGTTACTTTGAAGCGCTCGCGAAAACTCTAAAGTATCTACGAGCCCATTGGATAATATCGGGCTCGGAGGCCCGGCAAGAGTAGGGATGGAAACGATTACGATCGTCATAGTCGTATATTAGCATAGACGAAAAACAGACTCGTAAAACAACCACCGCGCCGCGTTGCATCGTGACGATTCTGTTTCCATGGAAATCACACGTTGCGCGATTTTGACGTCACACTCGCGGAAACATGCGATATTTATTTCCTCGTTATTAGCAAAGCCGCACGCCGGTTCAATATTTTTATCTTTGTTTCTCCACCCCGTCCACCGTCGTCTTGTCGTGTTGATAAAGCGCCGACTGATTAAACGGCTAATTTTTTAACAGGCAGGCGGAACTAAAAACAGCATGCAATCTTTATGAAGATAATATTTATCTTTATGAAGGTGTATTTATATCGCGGGAAAGGTTTCGAGAGGAGGGAATAAATTAATTGATATTACTCCAAGAAGTTATCGCTGTATAATGTCGTGGGAATTGTTAAATAGGAAACGCCTCGGCTGGTTTAGACATGTTTACTGTTACTCTTTTCGAGAGAAGTGGGCACATTGCGCAATGCCGGCGCGATATATGCAGTTATTTTTAGCTGCCGGCACATAAAGTAATTGAGTGTCCATCACACAACCCAATGTCCGTTCGTTCGCCTCTTGCCCTTCCTCCTCGCCCGATGGTTTTGCACATACCGTATAATGCCTCGGACATGCTAGTGATAAATGATTTCGCCAGATTGGTAACGTTTAGTTGTGTTGCGTGTCTTGGCAGGTTTGGAAATTGCTATTCCGCAAAATCCTCTCTGGGTTTTTTTCCTCTCCTTCCCCCTCCCTTCTCTCCCCCCGATGATAGATCAATTGTATTCAGCAGGCGTATTACAATTCCGCCGCCCTGGAAAGCGTTTCTTCCATAATGGAGATACTTCGATGGCGCTTTTGCGATCCTAACGCAGCAGTGCTTTGAGAGAAGTTAAACGGCAAATTATGAGGAACAAATGTGTCGTGGATCAATCTCTACTCTTTTTCTCTCTCATGGTACAGGGGAATTTTATATCATTAATTACTTTGTTTTGCAGAATCTATATTAATTCGTCTCCCCCTTCCCCACGGCCGGCGCGAAGTTACCGCGAAAACGTTTGCGGCGAGCGTCTATTTTAAAGTTCGATAGTTCCAAATACGGCGCGTCCGAGAGGCGTTCGATAAAGAAGAACACTGATGTATAGGTCGGCGCGCCTGTTCCGTGTCGCTGCGTTTAGTAAATAATCCCGAATGCGACTTCATTCCTGGCCATCCTCTTCGATTTTCCACACTTTACGGCCGCTATCTAACCGGCAATATTTTTCTCCGCGTCGATAATCTTTAATATTCCCTTTCCACCCCCCTCGTCGGATCCGTATGAAAATTCTGGATTCTGGATACGAACGTAGACTTTGTGAAACTGTTGCTTCACAAATTCGTAGCGCGCATCTCGCTCGATCACGCAATATCGGAGGACGCAGCGCGCGGCATTAATGGCCGCATTATGACCTTTGAATGAGACAGGTAAGAGATAAAAGGCTGCGCGTTATATAGGCAGCGAGATTCCCAGACGGCGCGAGATCGACTGCTACTCCACGCTCGCTACCCGATGGCCTGTCGTCGTCGTCGTCGTCGTCGTCGTCGTTGTCGTCGTGTCTATATCCCTTTCGCTATTTCCGGCGCTATCCGTCAGAGCCGGTTACGGAGACACCGAACGCACGCTCCGGCGACGCCCCTCGTCCGATGCCATGCGTCTTTCACAGACGGCGTGCGCCGAGTTATGCCCCTAAAGAGGTTTCTATTTACATCGCCACTTCTCCGCGACACGTAGCTGTCTCTTTCTTTTGATCTTGCCAGATCAACAGCGTGAGAAACGTCTTACTAACGGAGCGTTCAGGATTTATGACGGCGTGTCGTCTTCTTCGTCGGCTTCCCTCCGGCCCTCTTGTCCGCCGCTCGTCACTATTATCGGTACCGTCAACGTGCGCTCCCCCGCCCGTGGATGAATCAAATGCGAGTAATGTCGGTTCGAAAGAATAAAATTCAGCCTCCGTGGACATCCTATATTCTTGTTTTTAGAGCGAGCGGTCTTAAAACAAGGAGTTACGCGAGATGAGCGTATTTCAGAGTGTGTAATGAAAGATAATATGCATCGAAGAGAGTAATACGCCGATGCGCATCCAGCTCTTTGTTGATACGTGGGGATGTATCTTCGTATCGGGCGTATCTATCCGCCGCGGAAAGGACACACATTATCCCGGTACTTGTATTCCATGCATTAGCGGGGACGGAGCGCTAATGCAGAAATCTGGTATCGGTTAATTAATAACCGTAAAACTCAAACCTCGCGTGCGCGCGCGTCCGCACGTTATTTGATTTCGTCGGAGATACCTCCTTCCCTCGCCCACGCAAATGGCATGAAACGCGATACCTTAAAAAAACTTATTGGCCCGTAAGTTACCACGAGACCCACCTAATATTCGCTAATGCGACGGTCGGTGCCATTTCTTTCTTTCTTTTTTTTTTTTGGACGGAAACCGTACACCCGCGTAACGAGAGAAAAATGTTCGGAAAAATTACACTGTTGAATGTTAATTGTTCATTATTTCAGTTGATTATAGAAACACCGGAAATCGGATTTTTCTATCCTGCACATGCATAATCTACTCGTGATAAATTCTCGGTAAATCATATCTCGATGTACATGCGATCTCGCGAGTTTGCATGTTTTTGCGAATAGAATTTGATCGATGTCAACTCGAATATTGGGACAGGTGCTGCATTTTGGTTGCGATTCGATAGGAGCGTCGATCACAAGTTTGGTTAATAAATCGTATGTTAATAACCAGAAAGCTGTAGAAAAGACTGGCTGTCACATATACAGGCGCGGTTAGGTCGCGCGTTGTACAGGCAGGAGAACGAGAGGAGTTTGGGAAGAGAGAGAAAGAGAGCGGGTTCCGTCTCTCTCTCTCTCTCTCTCTCTCTCTCTCTCTCTCCTCCGTGAGATGTGGTCGGGCACGGGAATAGAAATGGGAATGGGTACGGGTACGGGGGCACGAGCACGGGAATGGGATTGGGAACGGGTGCGCGGGGTTGCGTCGCAGTCGCGCAGTCTGCACACGAGGACACACTCTCGCGTGCAGCCCTCGCCTTGGGCTGCGGAGGAGCCTCGCAATTTAACCGGTTCGACATTCGCCTCGAGCTCTCGTAATTGGCAGGACGAATGAAAGAGCTCCGTGCGCGCGGACGAGGACGAGTGGCCGGGATTAACGATGGCGAATGGATCAGAAATTCTCCGCGAAAATAAAGTAGGTAGTAGGTGGCCCACCCGCCTGCCTACCGCGGCTGAGTGTAGCTGTAGTCCGTGGCCGTAGGTACGAGCCTTTGTTTGTCGTTCGCTCCAATTACCTCCGGCCTCTCCCGGTAGCTTCATAATTAACTCCCACTCATTTAACAAACTTTACTTTTAATGTTTTAAAAATAGTAATTAGCAGTGGCGGCAAGAGAGGAAGAAGGAGGAGGAGGAGGAGGAGGTGGCGGAGGAGGAAAAGGAGGAGGAGGGAGAGGAGACGAAAGAGGGGTTGGAGACGGGCGGAGGAGAGACGAGGTAGAGGGGGGTGGAAATGGTGGAGGAAGAGAAGATGGAAGGAGCGTAGCGGAGCGGAGGAGGAGACGCCACGTCGGTGGTGGTGGTAATGCTGGTGGTGGTGGTGCGGGGGTTGCAAAGGGGGTGTAATTAACTATCATGCAACCCCTTCCCAACAGCAGCAGCCGGCGTAGCAAGGAGGTAATTGGACCGGAGTCTTATACGTGTGGAGCGTTGGTGGGTGGGGGACGGGGAAGAGGCTGCCAGGATAAAGGGTTGCTTAAAATTGCACACAGTGCTGCATTATGGAACCTCTGACGAGCTTCCAGGGAACGGCCGTACGGATGGCGGCGTGGAAATCCATTAACCCCCTCCCCCCTCTCCCGCCACCATCTCCTGCTCAAACTCCCTCCTCGACCCCCATCCAGTCGCGAATTAATTGCGATCGTCTAAGGACGAGTCTTTGTCGGAGTCTGCCGCGACTACCTGCATGGTCGAATTCGCGATCCAATTTGAGGAATGCGCGTAAACAGAAGGTGGCTGCCTGTCTTACAGCTCAATGAGAAGATAGGAGATAGTCGACGTTCTTTCGAGCAACTCAATTATCGCGTGTTCGGTTAGGCGATCTCGTGTAACTAAATGGGGGATGGTCAGGCGATTAGATGATTTGGTGTTTCGTTACTAGTAAATGATTGCCCCCGCGCAGACTTCCGTATCAATCTCTAAGCGACAATAGCAGTGTCAGCCTAATAGCAGATTGGCGTCTCGACGCTGATTAGTTGGCGACACTAACGAGGCTTCGCCATCCCCGTGAGGAAACCTGCGGCTCGGCCAAAGGTCTTTAAGTCCTAATTAATGCTGCCTCAATTCCGTGCTGACGTTATAATCTCTCAGATGATGCCTCGTTCTCGCGTTTTTTTCTTCTCTCTCTGTCTCTCCCCCCCCCTCTCTCTCTCTCTTTCTCTCTCCCAACTACTTTCGCAGCGAAGCGAGATCGACTCGGTTCAACTTCGCGGCTGCCTGGATGTATATCCGGTTAGAGTTTTGAATATAATGGCAGGCAACTACTAGAACTCGGAAAGGTGGAGGCGGCAGCGGATAGGAAGTAGAAGGGAGAGGAAGGGAGGGAGGGAGGCAGGGAGAGGTGGGCAAGTCGAGGGCTGCCTTTGACTGGTTGTTGTAATACAACAGCAATTAGCAGTAAACCTAGCCCTCCCTGCCGAGCTACCAACCTGTATGCTTCATAGTGTTTGCCTCGTCGTCTCGTCAACGAGGAGACGTGAAGAGGTTTAAGCCTTGTTTAACTCGGCAATACGCAATTAGCAATTTCCTTAATGCAGAGCAAATTATTCGGTTGCGGCGCGTTAAGTCACGCTTTTTCGCAATTCAGCAACGACGATCTCCGTTCTTATTGCCAAATGATATATCGCCTGAAATGCTTCGCCATCTTTTCCGCGCGATTAATCTTAATTTAGTAAAAATAATCGTGATTCATAGTTCTTATTTGGAGCAACTATTAGCGTCTGTAGTTAATAGCTCTTTTTTTTCGCCTTTTCTGTCGACGACGGAGCCTAATGGACGGTTTTCATTATGCAGATCGAGCAGGTGAGTTCGTGGGTTTTAAGCGCTTTTAAGATCTCGATCGGCGGCGGTTACTTGACCCTCGGCGCTTGATCGGCCGATCGCGAGCGATTATCTATATTTAGCCGGGTGTGATACATATTAGCCCGCGGTGTTCTTCCTCGGAAAGAAAAACACATTTTATCGAAAGCAATCTCGTTTCTTAATAATTAATATTCAACAGTACTTTAATATAGCATAGAAAATTGCAACCGTTGTTATCCGATCAGCAGCTGCGACTGCACGAAAATAAATTGGCACGTAGAGGAGGAGGGAGGAGGGAGGGGGAGGAGAAAGGGGCATCCGAAAAGTCTGAGAGGGATACCTCTCGAAGCTATAAGATGCGAGAGTGGCTATTTTTTATTCACGCACACATTTCCTTCATGCATCTTGTGCCACGCGGGCATCGAATTATCGCGAGCGTTCACGCCGACGGATATTTACAACGCATTTAAACGAAACACCTGTTTCCCTCAAACGCGCCCCGCTCGTCTCGCACGTGATGCACCCTCACCGCATCCATTCCCGCCTTGCCCCCACCGTCGTAACGTCCGCGATATCGCACACGGCACCCGTGGATGTCGTATAATTCAGCCGATGTGATGAAAATAAAAGGTTCTACTCGACGGAGACGGCCAATTAATTTGCGCCAAAGTGAAACACACCGTTAAGTGAGCACGCTCTCACAGTCTCTGGCGTCCCGAATTCTCTCGTGTGTCGTTGTCCTTTAGTTCCTCAACTTTTAAAACGCGTTGCACGTAATGCGAAAAGTGCCTGGGCGTAGACGTCTGAACCTATTATTACATCGTAAATCCGGGCGGGAGTCCCGAACTTTGCGATGCGCTAGAGCAAAATCAGACGTGGACGTAACGCAAATACTCGTAGCACAACAACCGTGTATACGTAGCTGCATTTTCACCTTAAACACGACGAGGCCTCGCCGGACGGACGGGGACCCTCCATTTCCAAGGATGAGCGCGCGCGCGCCAGGTAGACACGGCCCTGAGGCAACACCGCCGGACCTCGATAAGCATTCAGATTAGCGTGACGCCTCGAATGTGTTTACGTTTAATTACGCTAAGAGTCTCCATTAGGCTGGACCGCTGCCAGGCTCAATTCGGAGACCGCTCTGTTTTACCGAGCGTAGGTGCACCCACTTAACTCGCCCCCGCCTTTCCCCCCGTCCTCCCTCCCCCTCCCCCGCCACCCCGTCCCTCTTTTAATCTCTACATCTTCCGCTCTCCTCTATCCCTCTCTGTCTCTCCCTTCGTCAGATCTTTGTCGATCTCCCCCGTCTTTCCTGCGCACCATGTTCGTCTCCCTTTCTCCCGCATAGGACATGAATGCCTCTCGTGCGTTTCTTTTTGCGTCTCTTCCTTTGCGCCCGTCGGCGGCGCGCAGGAAGAAACTTGTTTCGGGAACGGGAATTGATACGATTCTATGGGCACCATGGTCCCGGCGCTTTTCAAACACCACCGTTTGCGGCGATGTCTGGGCTTTCAACTCTCTCGATCATCTAGGAATGGATTAGTCGATTCATTACGATCTTGATAAAGCGGCCGGCGAATCTGTTGAATTTTCCAACGTAAAATTACATGAAATTGCAAAATTTCTTTTTACACGCGGATAAGACGAACAGTGGACTTGAAAGAAGACGAAGAGCTTTGCATTTCACATTTGTGTAAAATATATCGAATTAACGAAGAAATTCCAGAATTGCTGTTCCTCAGTTATCATTTTTTTTTTCTTTTTTTCTTTTCTTTTCTCCGAGTAGTCACGTTGTAAATCGGCGGACGGGTATCGAACAAACAAGGGACCTATGGAAGAAGCTCGAACGTGTCGCCGTGCAAACAACGCGCTCAGTTAGCAGCCTAACGTCTCCTCGGGCGGCCGGCGGCGCGGCGAGGGGAGGGCTGGCGGAATTTAAAAGCGCTTTTAGCTTTTAGCCCAGGCGATACCGCTAAGAAAACGTTTTAGCGGATTTCATTTGCCCCGTCGCGGCTTCGTAGCGGCCTGCCGAGACGATGGATCGCAAGAAACAGCGGTGGGACAGAAGGGAGGGAAAGAGGATAGGGGAAAGGTAAAGGGTGAGAAGAAGCGGTAGAGGCGGTTGCTCCGAGGGATGTTGGCAACACCGGTTATTAAGTAGATGCTACATTGAATGGGTGGATGAATATTTAAGACGTTCAACAAGTTGCGGATTTTTCTTTAATCAGGCTAACCTGCTGGTCCCCTCTTCTTCTGCCGTGGCTCGGCTTTCTCATCCTCCTCGCTGGTTTCCACTTGCTCAAATTATGGCGCGAAACGAGCCAAACTATTTATGCGAGAGAAAGAGAGAGAAAGATTTTCAAAAAATTCATGTTTGACACTCGGTTATATTTCGCCAGTGATGCTTATTCTTTTTTTTTTTTTGATACTTTAGCGAAACTTTTTAGAAAAGAAAAGAGATTACGAAAGTTTTCATAAATTACAAGTTTCTATTTTTGACGATGGTTCTTTGAACCAGACTACCACGTGAGACTTCGTAAAATTAAGAAACATTCTCGGTGGGTCCATTTAGATTTTAAGGTTCTTTCGGTTCTTGCGCTTTATCGTGTTCCGGCGCTGATTTAAATGTGGCTCACGCGGCCAAATCGATCGATCCCTCGTTCCATGTCCATCTTCGGATTGGTCCGCGGTAGCGGATAGGTCGATGGACAATCGGCAAGAATGAAGTTTTATTTGCGTCGTGTATTACTCTTCTCGAGATAGCATAGAAGGGAGGGAAACGGAAAGGGGCGCGAGGATCGGAGGAGATCAGCGGGGTAGAAGGAGGAGGTGGTGGCGGCGGAGGAGGAGGAGGGGAGGGGCGGGAGGGCTCACGAAACACTCTAAATCCCCGAGGCAAATAGTTTTTCTTCGATATCCGTCGGCCAGAAACAAACAAGATTCTTTATAGACGGAGCAAACCACTCTTCTATAAGTACACCCGCTCTCTTTGCCCTTCCGCTCGGTATCTCTCTCTCTCTCTCTCTCTCTCTCTCTCTCTCTCGCTCTTTCTCTTCTCTTCCTCTTTTTCTCTCGTGGCGAGATGTCTGCCTGCTTGTACGTGTGTATGTGTACGTACATGCGCAGGCGCGTACGTTGTTTGCGCGCGTTCGCGAGCGCTCGCCAAAGTAAAGTAAGCTTTTAGCGGAGTGGCTGATTTATCAATGTATTTATTCCGAGATATTGAATTCATTTAGTTAAGTAGCGCCGGCGGGGGCGGCCTCTCCCGCGCTTTCTACAGCTATTTTCACCTTCGCGTATAGCGTGCTCCACGAAGGACGCGAAGCGGTAGGTCTCCTTACACGAGGATAGCCTCGGATTTTTTTTCCGCCGATCCATCATATAAAGCAGGTTAATGAGCCGCTTAATATGAAAAATTACACCCCGGATCAATAAGTTCGTTAAAACAGCTGGCAAACGCCGAGCGGTTTGGCTTCTAGCTGATTAATAGTCGGATCATTCTTCGCGAAAGTAGCGTCGTACGAGCCTTAATCGCCGTATTATTTAACATTGAAAATTAAAGAGACTAATAAAAGGCACAGATTGAGCGCGCGCGCTGGTGGTGGTAATCGTCGTTTGGGACACCCGGTGTATTCGTTCGATACCACGGGCGTCGATATTACGAATAACTAGTTCAATCTCCTCACTCCATCTGAAAAAATTTGCGCTATCGGAAATAAAATATCGCGCGCGCAATTTTTTTATGTAATATTTTTATTGTGCATTTCATCGATTTGCGTCAATCTATACTTCAACAATTTATTGCCACATGACGCTTAGTAATTTGAGATATTCGAAATACCTTTATTCCCGGCTATTAATAATATTGCTAAATGTATTAAACAAGTGCGACCGCTTTGCTAAATAAAAAAGCATAATGCAACAATAAGCCGGGCGCGCGCGCGGCTTATGAACTTTTAGGTATTTATTATTTGCGAAACGTCGTGATTTAGTTCCCGTATAATGATTAATCCTCGACAGAGTACATTTACATATTACAGCATGAGTAATTAACTTGAGCCGAAAGTATGACAAATGTTCTGAATTAATGATGTATAATTAAATCAAGTACCGCGCGCGGATTGTCTACGTCAGCTACATATTTCCGTAATCAGCTTCTCTCATTTAATTTGCAAATTAACATTCGTAACGCGCGAAACAATTATTTCATAGTCATTTCTAACATAATTAAATCAATCATCTAATACGGAGTCGCGTATTAAAACCAGTCATCCGCCGAGCGTGGGAAGGACGTTAATTATTTGGAAAAGTTTCCTCGTCGCTACAACGTTTATAATCCTGCGAGTTTTATCATCGGCGAGATCGTCCATTTGCTCGTTTGCGTTAATTCCCGTTGGACGGAGGTGGGAGGGGAGGGGGGTAATAACGAAAGGCCGAGAAGGGGCACGATCGCGCGACTAATGTCATTTCTAAGTACACACGCCTATCGGTGCGGCATACAACATACAATTTTCCGATGGCGGCGCGGCGGCGTACCTACGCTTTAACTATCCCTCGATCTAAATGCACTCTAATGGACTGCATTAAACAGAGAGACGGTCGAGAGGGGTTCGAGAGAGGGGGAAAGCGAGAGGCGACACGGGAGGGAGACGAAACTCACGACCGGTGCCGGGCACTTTCAAAGGGAGGACGTCCAGTAGACACGCTGTCCGTGAAAAGAATTCTTTTCGAGGAAATCGCGATCGCTTTTTTTTTACACATAATTAAATGTGTCGGGGCAACGATCGATTAAATCGGAGCGTTACGCTACAAGACCGCTTGCTCCCGGCGGCGCGGCGGGGGAGCGTTACTCTCGCGAGAAGATGTTTCGCTCATGGTGTACTCCACTTTTCCTGTGCCTTCCCGTTCGAACGGTGTTGTTTGATTAATTGTATTTAATATATAATAAACTGTCCCGCCTCTCTCATTTTTCCTCCCATATCTCACCGAAGAGTATCGATGAAATCAAAACGTAACACGACAATGAAAGAGAATTTTACCATTTCGGTGATTTCACTCAACCGGTGAATCGTCCAGTTTATCCAAGCATAGTTTTCGGCTAAACGGTTCGGCAGCACCAATCATTTTGTTCACTGATGCATTATACACCTCTATGCGACTCATTTTTTTTTTTCTATGCGCGCACGTAAGCATCATGCGAAAGAAATGGTAAAATATTCGTTCTGCAAGCAGGATGCATTAACAATCGTCTTGTTTTTTTTTCCTACCTCCAGCTCATTATTATTTTACGAATTGTTTAACTATTATAGTTAGCGCAGTAGTTTTTTTTTTTATGTAACCATTCCCGGGATCCGTACGACCTAGTTTTTAACAACACCCCCAAAATAAAAACGGTGAAACTTTTAAGTGTATGGAAAGTAGTTTAACGTTTAATGAAACTTCATAAACAGATATATTACAGTTTAAAATTATATTTTGCATTTATGAGAAGAATAAAAATACATCTTTAAATAGATGACTTTTAATTCAATGAGCAAGCAAGTTTTAAAAAGGAGAAAGAGAGAGAGAGAGAAGAAGAAGGTTTTTCGTCTCGAGAAAACTGACACGTTAAAACGCAAAATGTTGAAGAAAAAAAAAATAGTTTATCGCGATAGGCGAAAAACGCGGCGCGAATAGCGAGGCGAGGACGAACGCGCGATCGGGTCGGTTAAAAAGATCGAACAACTAATGACCGGAGTCGTTGAACACACGATGAATTAGTTATTCCATATGCAAATTCGGCTCTCTCTTTTAGGCCATTTTGACCGTACTGATCGCGATCGAAATCCGAATCGCGCGTTCGTTGCGCGGGCGTTAACGCTGGAAGGTATCCGGCCGCGGGTCACGAATTTATGATTGCGGCATACCTCCAGATGAGAAAAATCGCGAGAGCCGAGAGAGAAAGCGAACGAGTAAAAAGGAGAGAGAGAGAGAGAGAGAGAGAGAGAGCGGAAGAGCGCGAGAAAAAGAGAAAGAGCGGGTGTGTGACGACGCTGAAAAAAATGCCAGCGACACGCACGAAAATAAAAATGATTACGTACCCCACCGCGGATGTACGTGCGCTGCGTGTCACGCACACACACGTACCCGACGTATCGGAGGAGCAGCAGAGGTGGGAGAGGAGGAAGGGGTAGGCGTGTGCAGGGATGCACGACCGTTACCGCGATGTTTTGTAATTTAAATTAATTGAAAAATATGCACTGTGTGTGTTGTCCGATCGCGCTCGTGTCGCTGGAGAGAAACAGCGGCGGCGAGAGGAAACGCGACGCGGGGAAAAAAGGGAGAAAAAAATGCGTGAGCTGTGCGCGAAAGAGAATAGGCTGTAGCGAACGAGCGCAGCGCGCGGAAACTGCAACGAGAGAACGAGAGAGTAGGAGAGATGGAGAGAGAGAGAGAGAGGAGCAGAGGGGGAAGTGGAATGCAGGTACACCGCGGGCCAATCATTCGCGCCGGTCGGCCAATAACTTATTGGTTTTTCACGTACGATTTGATTCATTATCATTCCGTTATTTATATTTGTCCGACCTGCTGCGGATTTCGGGGATTTGCGCCGCGAACGAGAGAAACGCAGGGAAAAATGCAGCCGTGTCGGGACGCATGCAATGAGCGGAGCCTCCGCCGAATTGTGTCGCTCCTCCGCCAAAAGCTTATCGTTCGTGACCGATAGTTAAATAATTTAAGTCGATTGCAGCTTGTCATTTTAAATTCGTTTAGTATATTATATCGAATGGCATTTCGTAGCACGCGACACGCATTCGTTAACGTTTTTTTCTTTTTTTTTTTCGACAACCATTAAGCTGACACAATTGTGAATAAAAAGAAAATTAAAGCTCGAAAATTCGCAGTCTTTTTGCTGGAATGCTCGGAAGAAAGCGAAAAAGACAGCACGGAGAACTGTCTATTTATTCGCGGCAGAACTCGACGTCCACCGATATTTCGTCCGGAATACGTTTGCACGTAGACAATTCCGGAAAGTCTCGCCAGGTCTCGCAGACTTCAGGACGCGCGCTCCTTTTCCAGGACGAGGCGCCTTAATCATTCACGAGGGCCTGACGGCGGGCGCGCCTTTAAACGATCCAACTGAAATTCGTCCGGACGTCCAACGTCCGAATTTAAATCCTCTCAAATATTGAACGCGCGCATCCGGCCAGGCGTACGTGTACACTCGTAACTTCTTTTCCTTCCCATCCCGGCCGCCATATATCTATATACAGCCGTTCTCTGCTCCCTCGGCCGAACGCACCCCGTTAAACCCACTCGACTCGGCAGAGAGAATCGTCGAAAAGCGGATATAATAATGCTCGGATATTTTGGAAAAATGCGCGCGCGCGGCATTGACTTTTGCCGGACGGAGATTAAAAGTCGCGGCGCGAAATCCTGCGGAACCCGGGGATTAAGTCGAGTACCCTCGAGTACTATGTCGATATTGTTATCGCTCGTTGATGTACACAATTTATCTGTGTGAGACTCGGACTAACCAACGGTATTTCTAAGCTCTCAAACCGTGTATATACAATTCTTATTCGATATTTAACTACAGTTTTGCGACGCGCGATGCCAATTAAAACCTCTGCATTTTCTCTCTCTCTCTCTCTCTCTCTCTCTCTCTCTCTCTCTCTCTTTCTCTCTCTTTCTGACGAGAAACAAAAATCGGCTTAGAAACGAAGTAGTAGGACATTTATTATTCCGAGAAAAGTTACGCCATTCAATATTTGCCTCGGTTATTTTAATAAATTAAGAACAGTTTGTCTGCCCTCCAGCGCCAAGTTTCGTCATCACGGTTTGGTTTTACTCTCTCGTCGTGGTACAGGAAATTTGCGATCGCAAGATCGCAACTATGAGCAAACACTCGAGGACAGGTATTCGTTCGTTACGCGGTTCATAACGCGACCGTGATACCGGTAATAACTCGACCGGGCCTTAATTACTTTAATTAATTAGGAAACGTGGCTTCGTCGAAGTCCGATCTTATGGCGAGCAGTATGCATCTCCCGCATTGCTGCACCGTACACGAGCCAAGCCGGCTCGTGTGAAAGAGCAACCCATTTCCATGCCGCGCGCTATGTGGATACCTGCCCTCGAAATATCTTCATTAATAACCAATCCTTTCATCTAACGTGGTTTCTCTACAAAAGTCTGGTATATACGATGCTCGCTGCCATTAAATAAATCGAAAGAGCGCGTGTGTATGCGTGTGTGTGTTTGTGTGTGTGTGTGCGATTGAACTGTATTATGAGATAAAGTGCAGCCAATCGGATAAAAGTATTTTGTTTACGTTACGATATCTCTCTGTAAATCGACGTCACGTCCCCCGCCGAAACGTACATGGGCGTTCTAAGAATTTCAAGTTCTAATACTCCGCGAACCATTAATTAATTGCCGTTTGAAAACGGCTGGCACGCACGTCGATGATATAAAAAGTCACTGTTCCTCGTTGCAACAAAACCAAAAATCATCTTCGCCAAGTCACGTCGGCCGCGCGCGTTATTTTTTAATTAAACGGCGCTCTCGCTATAAAGAACCAATACGCTCGGTATGTATTATCGTCATAATTAAAACGGCGATCCTGGATATTAAATAAACGTTTTGCAATGGCGGCCAGCAAACAATGTCAAGAATTTTGATGAAACCGCCAAAACGCGTTTCGCGTATTTATCGCGATGATTTTCTCTACTTCGTTTCCGACAGGTGCGAGAGACTTCGGAAACTTTCTTCGCGGCCGGAAAAAGTAGCGCGACACGAGAGAGCGATATTTGAAATATCTAAAGGATCGATCCCTCGTGATAATCTAGGACGTTATTTCAGTGGTTTAATACCTTTATGGCATGACAAGAACGTTATTAGCATCGACCACCGCCGTCCTTTCCCTTCCGTCCTTCCTCGTTCACTTTCGCGTTCCTAAATTTAATTAAATTTCACGGTTTTTCGCGATTAAGGGACGGCGGCGACGGCGTAGGAGGCGTTACAAAATTAGTTTCGGCCGGGATAATGAATTTCGTTAATTATGCCTCCGCGAATCGGCGCGAGCGTCTTAATCCGCCTGAACGGTTGATGATAAGAAGCGAGCGTTTAATAGGCAAACAAAAAAAATATATGTATACTACCCTCATCTCTTTGAAATAAGTATATACGACATTCTTCAAATTAGATCCCACTGAAAACAATTTTGTGATTCTAAGACGGTCACGCCCACGCGGCTTTCCACGTTGCCTGCCCGCCTTCATCGTCGCGTCGCGTCGCGTCGTCGCGAAACGTGGACACGTGTTTATCATGGAAATAACACTGTTAAAGGGTTAACGAACGCGCGTATTTCAAGTAACTGTCGTAAATGTCGCGACGTCGCTCGCAAAAGGGGGGTCTAACTTTCTTCTAATTTCATAGCTGTTAGCCCTAACGCACCGCGTCGGCTTTGCTCAGCCCGTTCTAGCGCCGATGCCGTTGCGCCGGCAAAAAAATCGGTGTTTGCCGGCCGATTTTTGCGCGCCCGCGTCGACGCGCTAATCCCACCATAATGCTGCGTATAATGGCTCGTTAGCCGCCAGATTTATTCGGCGGCGACACGCGTGCGGATTTTTCCGCGACTCCGGGTGTGTGTGCGAAACGCAAAAACTCACTTGGTCGTGACAACGTGTAATTAGGAATATTCCACCAATTTCGCGTTTCACGAAATTTCTGTTCCCGAAATGCGTGTACGCGCGTTGGATATTCAAGACCTCGAGTGATGTGTCACTCGATATACGCGTAATTCCAACTTGAATAAAATGGATACGTCGCGTCTCTTTGTCGTTTCTCTCATTTTCGAGGCACTCGCGAAGGGGGAGAAGCTAAATATAAAATTGTAATCGTGTATGCGCCGCGACGTATATAAAGGAGTAGCGATTGGGTAAGAGAGAGAGAGAGAGTAGGTCTCCCAAATGACGGCTACGATCCGTAAGATTGACGTCACGCTGGCAAAAAGATCATCGTCGAGCGTAGCCGCCACCCTCCTTCCTCCTCATCCTCTTCTTACATTTTTCCCTCCCCCGGGGCAAATTGTCGTCGCGTGCGGATTCCCCTAGGTTTCGGAAAGGACCCTCGCGAGGAAGGCGGTCTCGAATTTCCATACACGCACCGCAGACCGCCGCTGAATATACTCACTTCCGGCAATAGATTTCCTCCGTCCCCAGACCACCCCCGCGCAGCCCCTTCCTCGGCCGCTGGGCTAGGATAGTTAGTTAGGGGTCGGAGGGGTCGCGCAGTGGCGTACACAATCGGGGCTATTGTGCGCAGTGATTTGTGGGGACGATTTTTTGACTTCCGCCCTCGTGGGTGGTGGAAAACGAGAGAGAGAGAGAGAGAGAGAGAGAGAGAGAGAGAGAGAGAGAGAGAGAGAGAGAGAGAGGACCACGCCGTGCCGCGCGGCGCACCACGCGAATTCGCGTCAGCCCTCCCCCGCCGAATCAGGAGATACAGCTAAATTATCGGAAAGGCAGCGGGTTAAAGGTCGATTGCCGGATTTATTTACGGCGACTGCGAAGAATCCGAAGGGATGTGCTCCGCGATCCCTCCTTTTCTCTTTTCTTTCTCCAAGGGCGAATCTATTCAGCTGTTTTTAATCCCAATGCTCGCCTTTCTATCGTCACCGACAAAGGGGGGATGATGCAAACTTGGGAATTGGCTTACTCACCGACTCTAGCATACGGAAATTAGCAATAAGGCTTAATCGCTTTGTTTAATATGCGGTTAATCATTGTAGATGTACGGTGCTCATAGTCGAGGCAACGGAGCGTGGTGCGGTGCACTCAACACGCTGTGCATCTCGCACGCGACCGCATCTCCCCTTTCGTACTTTTGCTCTTTTTGTTTCCTTCTCGATGGAGGTCACGGGCCAGGACTCAACGCTATACTTACTGGCCGCCAAGCTCATCATCTTACAGACATTTCATTATATGAATCAGACAACGGCATCCAGCAGCCTTGCCTCCTCCTTTTCTTTCCACGGGGGAGCGCAAGGTGCAAGAAGGAGAAGAACAGGGGGAGAGAAAGAGAAGGCGAGAACGACATCCGAGCCGCGATCTCCCGATAGGCCCGGTTTAATTTCTGATTGGTATTACCGCAGCGTGAATTGAAGCGGCCGGCGCTCCGCGATTATTGCAATCGAATTCGAGGCGGCGCGGCGCGGCGCGCGGCGGCCGTGAGAGAGCGCGGGTATTTTTTCGCACGCAATTTTTCATCGCGGTGTGCACGGTTATAACGCCAAATCGACCGATCGCAACGCTTTTTCAGGACTCAGGAAAATGGGGAAACCACCGAGCGTATCCAAGCGATGCGATTTTCGAATTGCCGTTAAGCAGCGCATTCGGATGAAGCGACGCGCGGGGTTGGCGGCGCGTTCGACCAGGGAAACGCCAAATAAAGTATTCATACGAAATACGTAGATGCGCCGGCCGATTATAGGCGGGTAAACATTTGTGTAGGGAGGAGAGGACACGCGGATACCTGTAACTCGAATCTGGGTTAATGTGTGCGTTTGCGATGTGTGTGCGTGCGTGCGTGCGTGCGTGCGTGCGTGCGTGCGCGCGCGCGTGTGGGTGTGCTCGCGCGCGCGTTGTAGGTACCTGCACGTGTAATCAGTGCTAATGCGTCCCTAATGGTGACTAAATACCAAATCATAGTTTGATGCGCTCCCATCAACGACGCTGCATCAACGAAGTGTTACATCGGCAAATAAAATCAAGCCGGTCGATAACGACGAAACGCAAAAATCCCACGCGCAAGCAGACGACAAAACGCGATATTATTGTTGAGAATCAACAACGTTGATGTCTGCAGGACAAATCACAATTTTTCCCCCCTCCCCTCGAAAGGTATCGCGATATATTTGATGCTCTCGCATGAATTTCGCGCGTTACATACATATATGTATGTAACATTTTATTTATATGTTACGTTCTAAACACGTATTTTGTAAAATTAGTCATCCCATCGAAAGTTATCGATCTAAGCGTACAAAAACATCTAATTACGATCTCAACAAGGCTTTCACGGAGACAGAAAAAGCAGCTCATTTTACGGTTGGTTTAATCAGACGATAACATCGATATCTCTCGCCTTATTTTCTTTCGCGTAAAAGGTGAACATTAATTTCCTGGCTTAATAAGCGGACCGCGTTTATTAACGAAGCTCTGCGGCCCGAAAACGGACCGAGCGTGAGCGCAGGTTATTTGTTTCTTAATTAGAAAGAAAACTTTGACTCGCTTCGGAGGCGACGATCATCGTTCCCAACTCCCATTAGAACTCGTTAACGCGGTATTGGAACGATACGTCTCGCGGGAAGGCGTAGCATGGGCCCTCGTTTAATCACGCGAATCCCACCCACTCGACAGTAAACAGTATTAGCAAAAGCCAGACAAGTCTTTTTAATTTCGAAAAAGATGCTCCAAAGAGACTCTCTTTTTACGGGGCGAATTAAATCCCACGGGTACGCGTAAACGTAAATAAAACATTATACGCTTTAACTTGGCAGTGTGCAGTACAATCGCAATTTTAAATACAACATCGCGAAAATAATTATGACAAACATTACGTTTTTGCAGAATATGCGCGCCTCAATTTTATTTTTATTCGTAACTTTAACGTAACACTGTCCCTCCGTTTTAGTCGCAACAATTATTCCGGCGTTTAATTTCGTCGTTAAAATTCTCGAGACGCGCGAATCAGGCGCTCACAATTAATTGTACGACGCAATGAGACAACTATTGCACACGCGACAATGGCAGGGCAAAAAAAAGGGAGGGGAAAGAAAAAAATAGGAGGGTAACGGGGCTCGCGCCGGTATTAATTTAAACGATAAGCAAAGCGCACCAGTTTTTCCAGTCTGTTGAACAAACTGCTTACGTCTCCGGCCGCGAAAGAACGGCGAGGTGGCGGACTCTATGCAGATGAAAGAAAACTCGTTACAGAGTGACAAGTGCCCAGCATCCTCATAATTATCACATCCAACGTAATTACGGAGTACGTGCCTTATCCTAACCTGACTAACTCCGGCTCCATAAACGACTCCCACGCACGGACAAGGCAGGCTCCTTCTTTTATGCGTCTCACCGGAACATTTAAAAGCGTCACGAGAAGAAATTAATAAATAATTGCAATGCGCTCGCTGATGCAATTGCTTGCGCGCGCGCGCGCGCACACACAAGCACATATTTACGCGTCGCTTACAAAAATATTATCCGTCTATCTTCGGACCATCTTAAAAGAAAGAAAAAAAAATGAGAAAAACGCGCCTAGCTCCCCGATAACGTTATAATCTTGACTTTATTGCTGAAACACCCGCATTGTACTCGCTACACGACCTCGCGAAATAATCGAGTCAATTATATGGCCGGCCGGAAGTGTCGTAAAAAATGCATCTACCCCCGGCGATACGTGGTTATCCGGCGCGTCCGTGGACGACAGGCGTCTCTCCGGCATCCACCCACGCATCCAGCGGTTCTTCCGGCGAGAGTTTTATTCATAGCGTCGTCCCGCTAATAAAAAAAACTGCGCATAGGAACATTAAAGTCTTCTCGTGGCGCAGCGCAGCGAAACGGCGCGGCGGCGGCGGCGGCAGCAGCCGCGCAGGCACCCTTTTAGCGACCGGTTAATCCTCGCCGGTGAGCACCGAGTAATAGTTTACCGGAGAATCGATGAGCTTCTCTTCCATTGAACGAGTCGATGTATAATTAAGAAGCAAATCATGTGCTTATATAGCGGGATACAATCCGGATTGGACCGAATCGCGAGGCAAAAATGAATCCCCGGACGATTTCGACAAATGGAACGAAATTTGAAAAATTAAAATCCGAGATAAGAAATTGGCGCGATTGAAGGGAAAATTTGCGAAAAATTTAGTGCGTTTCGCGAGGCGCTTCGCCGAGCTCTCGAATAATTTCGTTGTCGTTTTAGGTCTGCTACTGTTCCGAAAGATATCCAGCGAATTGGCGCCATAGCTACTGCTCGCTCGCTGCTGCTGCTCTGCACGGGCGCGTTAACAAGACACACATTATATCGCTAAAACATACGCAGGAACGTACGTGCGGGCGCGTGCTTCTGTGTGTTGGTAGTCGTAAAAAAAAGGGAAAAAAAAGAAGCGCGCGGCGTACCTTTTCTCTCTCTTCATCGTCGCCTCCCTCATCTCGTCGATGCTCACGTACAAGTATCCATACGGCGCGCGGAAGTACTCGCGTTATGTACCGACAAACTCGAATCGAGTATGCTTTACGATCGGTTTATTCGCGGCCGGCTCGTGAGACGCTTCAAAAATGGCCGACCTGGCTCCAAACCTCCCCTCACTTTTTATTCCACGCTTCATTCTATTTCCTTATCTCTTATCCGCCGTCGCGCCGCGACGCCGGGCGTCCCCTTCGGACCGTCGCATTTTGCATTTTGTACACTTGACAATTTCGAAATCGGAAATCAATTTCTATCAGAGCTCATAGAAGCCCATCGACACTTGTTTGTTCATTTATTTATTGACAGCGCAACGAGACTCTACTTCATCACGTTCTGACTTTATCATACGCGACAAGAAGAAATTTGTGATACATCGCACCTTGCCGGTTTTTCGAGCCAGATCAATACGGTGGTGTGACATGCTAAACAACACGATAGGAAGTTACCGTACTTCTCGGCGTATTCTAATTATAGCAGTTAATGATTTAGCGTTTAGGGAGTGGAAACTAGCCGTGTCGCTGCATAATCATTCGTAAATGCGTGTAACAGCAATCGTGCGGCGTTTAAGCGTAGGTAGACGCGCGTCCTATACGCATTGAGCGAGCGATAAATCACGATGCGCGGCTTATTATGACTGCTAGTTTATGCGTGTGAGTTATAGCGAGCGAGTAGGAAAGATCGCAGAAATTCAAATATATTGTCTAATGGGACTCGCGAAATTAACAAATTGATGAGTGAAAAGTAATGCGGCGTACATACGAGCGCGCGGTAATTGGTGCGCAGGAGTAACTTAGTAACAATCACATTTCAAATTATTTAATGAACATTTCGGCTCTCGGTTTCGACCCCATCCTCAACGTATATTGACAGCGGTTAAAATACAAAATTGTAATCGGTCAGCGGTAATGCGATTTTATATTTGAACCACTGTCAGTGCACGCTGAAGGTATATGGCACGAAATACGAGAGCCGAAACGTTCATTAAATAATTTGAAATGTGTTGCCAAGTCACTTTGGCGCATCAATTACCGCGCCCGGTTCGTAAACGTCGTTTTATTTATGTATATTTTTTTTTAGAAATTGTTCATCGTCATACCGTAAAGTGCTTTAGGTCTGACGGTGCCCGTTCGAAAGTGATCGCAAGACGAAAAGCGTTCTGCCACTGGTAACCTTAAATTCTGATTTATCGTAAGCAAAATTCATAATAATATCCACGATTACGCGTAATCACGTTCGACGTTCGATTCGATGATCGGTAAATAATATGAGTGCTCAAAATTACGTTGTTACCGGTTCTCGCAGGAGAGAGATGCTCTCTCGCGCGCACATATAAATATTTCACACGTGACACATAACGAGTGAGCGAGAGTAAAGCTTAAAGGGGCTCTGTACGCATCGCGTCTTGATTTACGCGTGAGAGGCGTGCCCTACGGAAGCCGCAATTAGTTTATTAATAATTAGTGAACGAGCTGCTGCATTCATGCGTCGCACGAGTATATGAAGATGCTTGTAAGCATCAAGAGATTTCTCTCTCTCTCTCTCTCTCTCTCTCTCTCTCTCTCTCTCTCTTTCCCTCTTCTCTCCTTGGTACGTATTTATTCATCAACGTGAGTGAAAATGTAAGTAGCGTTTCATTATCGCTGTAATTTAAAAAAAAAGAGCAATACCTTTCAACGACTAAAAAAATATGGGGAAAAAAGCGGAACACGATCAGTAAATGTGATATCAAATTAATCATTCATCGGGAGATTGATAATTATAAACGGCAGTATTGACGGAGGAATTAATTACGTAAAAATTCATTGCGATACACAAATGTGGACAGAGGATTACGTACTGTCGACGAATAAATCAGTTAATTACCAAAGGAGAAAAATAGAAGGCATAAATCGTGCAGGAGCAGACCTCTGGCCTGGATCACGTTTCTCTCGGGGCGGAGATCGCGAATTTGCTTAGAACGCGGGTGCCGCGCACGAGTACCACGGCTCTGGCATCACGTGCAACGTGATATTAGATCGTATATCGTCGGTAAATATATAGCGTAGTCCAGAGAGAGACAGAGTAAGATAGATAGAGAGAGAGAGAGAGAGAGAGAGAGAGAGGGCGTAAATAAAAGTGGTTTGGCAGAGGCGGAAGAAAATTACAACGGCTATTGCCCGTCTCAAAACATCACTCACAGGTTCGTACAAACTCGGCAGCCGACTCCTCCGTTTTTGCATCTTGTTAAAAGCTCGTTGATTCCTCAGAGGTGATTACGCATCACACGTCTCATTTTTTTGCAAAGAATGTCAACGTTTACGCACTTTTACACTCGCCCAAATTATGAATTTGTTTGCTAAATGCGATTTCTCTTAACGATATACATTTTACATATACTCACACACACACACACACACACACACACACAATATATAGGTAGCTCAAAAAGACTCCCGATCTACCGGCCGCGTCAGCGCGAAACCTTGAAATCGTAGGAAATTAAATTTTTTCCTCGTAGATCCGAACACACTTGGCCACAAATTCATAAGATTCAATATGCTACGAGCGGGATACCAGGGCGGGAAAGGCGCCGCGCGCCGCAGCGACGACGTTGGCCAGGCGCGAGTGTGGAAAGAGGGGCCGAGAGGGTTTTATAGTTTACATCAAATACGTGCCGTCCCCTACCCCGCTGCCCCCACGTGGGGGGCAGCAAGTTTTACATGCACTCTCTTTCTCGACGTCGTTGCATATTTACTCGCGATATATGAACTAATATCACGTGTAGCACGTGACACCAGCGTAGTGCCAGCACTCCTGACCAGCATTCGCTTTATCTTTTATCATTTGGTGGGACAATCGTTTTCTTTTTTTCAATTATAGAATAAGATGGATCATAAGGGTAATCAATAAAATGCTGAGGGCAAATAAGACGCTGACAATGTAGGGAATACACGTTGAATACTTCAATTCGAACAAATTTAACAAATTCACCAAAATTCCACATAACGTTCAAAGGCGATAGCAATGCATTTTTCGTACACGATGACGAGAGTTTAGGATTTCCGAGAGATGCCTAAGAAGATACGAGAGGCTGGCACTTGTTCGCGTCCGCTCCGTATTCGGATCCATCGCTACAACGAGGCGAGCGAGCAAGCATACTGAAGCTAAAAGGGAAATGAGAATGAATGTAATAATATATTTAATATTCGCCGGGTCCCTGCCTCCTCCACTCTCGGTATTACAAGTCAACCAATATTCTCGCCCCCGTTCTGAATCCTCCCCCTTCATCTTCCGCCCATCCCCATCCTGGTTCTCATACCTACCACCCCGCCGCGTCCGTTATCCCGCGAGTGCTCTCTCTCTCTCTCTCTCTCTCTCTCTCTCTCTCTCTCTCTCTCTCTCTCTCTTTCTCTTTCCTCCGTTCTCGTCGACTTTGAAAGTGCACCGACATTATTTCCGCCGTAACCGACGCACCAGCATACGAAGGGTAGGAGAGACGCTTCTCCTGGAACGACAAGAAACAGCAACGATTGCTGGGAATCGAAGAAAAGCCGCGATAGATGTGAATTTCATCAACTCGTTGCGTTCTTTTTCTCTCGCTAAAAAGGATGTTCGTGTCGGTAAAAAACGATCGATTTTGATTAATTTGGAATACTATCCCGACGAGAGGGGAAGAGAGAAAGAGAGAGAGGGGGCAGGGAGGGAGAACACGGAAATCATAATATAACAAAATTGGTATTCTGCTTTAATTCGATATTAAGATTGCACATTATCGAACAGAGACTACGGTTTAAAAGAAGAAAGGAAGCAAACACAGATTTTACAGAACGTATAATTTGTTACAAGAGATTAACTTAAAAGGGAGATAAGCTGAATGAGACGAGTGAAATTAATAAAGCGGATTGGTCTAATTCTTTTCGTTCGTGTGGGGCACGCTCTCTTCCACATGTAAACGCATGCTTTTTGCCGCAAAGAAAAAAAGGAAGGAAGAGAAGTCGAATCAGCCCGTAAAATGAGCCCGACCACGACGAAACGAAGGAGAGAGCGTTTGCAGCGCGGGGACCAAGAGAGGCATAAAGCATCGTCGAGCGTGTGTACGGTGCAAACACATAATCGAGGGTATTAAACGTAATTAACTACCCCTGTACTAAGCATGTAGCGCGGATACACGGGCGAGGGCGCCTATCGATATATCGATCGATTGCTACGCGCTCGTCGCCAGTAAATGTGTATCGAGGCCCTTTCCATTAGCGTACAAGCGCGCCGCGCGCTCTGCGTCCCTCTTTTACTTTTGCTTGGCCGATGCACCCTCTGTTTTCGCTCGTGGCAAATGCATTACCTGCACGCCGTAATCGTCGCGCCTCTCATTATCGATCTACGGATATTTTAATGTCGATTCCACCGTCCCCGGGTTCGTCGACAAGCGAAAAATCGCCCTTCCGCCTACGAGCGAATTGAACGATCCAGAATTAGCTTCGTCCATTTTCGATAGCTTCGAGAAATTTTTTACGCGAAAAAGAAAAAAAAACGAAAGATATACATTTCGTAAGTATGTTCGACTCTTCCGTTCACGCCAATGAATGCGTGGATATTCCGTTGAGAAAGGCATCTCTCGGCGCGCCCACGCGATTCAGGGATCCGTGTAGCGACAACGTCCGACCAGTATGGATTCGCGCGCGTGGATATCTCCCGAGTATCGGCGGACTCGCTCGCGAAACTCGAAGGTATTCGCCTTACGATTGCAGTTGAGATTGTCGTTCGAAGTACAGCGTAGGCGTGCGCGAGCTTGGCATCGCTAGCGAATTAAGTGCTCGCGGATGTAAGTCACGCGGCTGTTAGCGAATCGCGCGTCACTTATCGACCCTCATCATCCTAGCGGGCGCGCGCGCGCGTATGTGTGTGCGTGTGCGTGTGTGTGTGTGTGTGTGTGTGTGTGTGTGTGGGACATTTTTTTTCTTTTTTACAGAAGTAATCTTTTCGTAAAAATTGCCGTGAATATAAAGGAAGCGGCTCGAACAAGTGTATCCCATCACGATGGAGCCAATTGTCGCGGCGATCGCTCGATGTAGTTACGATAACAGAAGGCGTTTTCTCATAAAATCGCGCATACGTGTACGCTTAATAGAATAACGAGTTTATCGGAAGCGACTCGATTTTTTCGTCGCTGCGTTTCCCACCTCCGCGCTCTCATCGACGATCGATGAAAATCGATGGTTCTCTCCCTCTCTCTCTCCCCCCTTCTTTCCCCTCCCCTGCTCTCTTTTTCACTCTCTTTTCGTCGCTCTCATCTCGTACACTTTTCAGAAACATCGATGCACCCAGCAAACATTTCGTCGCGATACGTCCTGGAATCCGCACAATTCGAATAAAGAGACATTGTAATTCAATACGTCCATACCGGGTTCTTTATCGGACCAAACGCAAACGCGACAGTGGTGTGTGTGTGAGTGTGTGTATGTGTGTGTGTGTGTGTTCTCTCGTCCCAATTTTTTAACAAACGCGAAACGGTTAAAACAACAGCCCGTTATCCTTACGTTTTTTTTCCAGGACGGCATCAGAAATACTGATTCGCGCGCGTTATGATCCCGGCGCTACCAGCCGGAGTCGCGGAACCAAGGTCGATTGGAATTCATAGGGTATCGCGCGAACTTTCGAATTTCCCCTGCAATTTCCCTTGCGCGAGCTGAAACGAGGAGAGGCGAATATGCCGCGTGCACCGCGACGCGTCGGAAATCGCGACGAAAATTGCTCCAATACGACGTGTACCTCTCTCCTTCCCTTTTCTTTGCCAGCTTTAAACTATGGAAAAAAGGGGAGGACAAGGGAATTTAAGTAGATTTCGTGAAGAATCAAGTGTAATCTCAGGAAGGATTCACGACAGGTCCGTGTATTCGTAAACGCGGGCGGTCGTGTGTAGTTGCAAATTTTTTTTTTTTTTTTTTTTAAATTTTTTAAGACGAAGATCGAGCTCTGTATTATCGCGAGTTATCATCTTTATTTTTTGTACACGAACACGTACGTTACAACAAAATTCGCGGCGCACGCACGCGGACAGGCGGCGACGGTTTTTGATTGGCGCGCGACGCGCGCCTGGTTTCGCACCGGCGGATATCCCGGCCGAAATCCGATAAACCGCAAAAGGCTATTTGTTAGAATGAAAAAATCACTTCCTCGCGGCGCGCCCGCGCGCGCTGATAAACCCCGGCGGATCGTATCACCGGCCGCGATACGTCAAAACAGAAATGGCGTGAATTCAATATCCCGATTTCAAACCCGGTCGACATATGCACCGAGCAGCCAACCCCTCGCCCTCACCCTCATCCTCGTCCCTCGTCCCTCGCTCTCTCTCTCTCTCTCTCTTTCTCGCCCTTGCCCTCGTCCTCGTTCTCGCCTCGCAACGGCACAAAGACACGCATATACGCGTGCACGTACTAATGTAGCGTACGCGCACGAATGCGGGAATTTCAGCAATGCTACAAGAGTGCGAATATTGCGAAGAAACACTTTCAACAGGCGGATAATGGTCGCTTTTTCGTCAGAGTACATGTCTTCTCCCGAAACTCCGCGCGTCTGAAAGTGCTGAACGGACAGCGTGTATATATCTTTATCTTTACAGGTTATCGATCATAATTCTCTTTTCTTTCTTTTTTTTTTTCCTAATACGTTGAAACAGCGATGGATTTCTAGATACGAAAAGGCCGAGCGCAGGTTACGTCACATCAAACCGTTATCAAACCATAACTCGGGCGAGGTATCGACTGCGGCCTCGCCGCGTTATCCGCGTGATAAGGGCCTGCCAACCCTTATGAATGCCTCCATTATGCCCTCTCGGGGTATCTTCAGTCTCCCTCTCCCTTCTCGCTTCCATTTCTATCGCAGCAACAGCGCGCGACTATCCATCCTCGCGCGGCTGCAGATAGCGCCGCAAAATTAATGTAACCGTTCGTCTAATAACCGCGATAATGAGAGGGCGGTCCGCCGAGTCGCGGCAATCGATTGATTAATTATCCCACAGCACCGATTAAGATATCCCGCGTGGAGATTGTTTTCCCGCACGCAGGAGGATTGTGCGCGCCGCTCTCTATGGGCGATCCATATACGTCATCTTGATCAAGAAAATATTTATCATTCATGGTTATGCTCGCTTATAGATGACGGACGTTTGGATTTGTCCATTGCAAAGTGTTAAATAATTTGTCGTACCCTCTCCCGGTGCCCCACGCTTTTCCTCTTAATTAAAAATCATGAATTAATCAGATCGTTAGTAATCAGACGCTCGTCTTCTCGCGGAGACGCTTCCTCTCTTTCGCGCGCGCGCTCTCTCTCTTTCTCTTTCTCTCTCTCACTCTGCTCTAAATCTCGCTCTCGTCTCTCGCCTCAAATAGACGTCGCAGTGCTTTTACGGTCCCTTTAGCCTTCCAACCCCATCGCCGCGGCGCGTTCGTTAAGGGTGGATTCATCCCCCAAATTAAATCAATTACCATACTAAGGCGGATTTTCGGAAAGCTCGCTCCCTATCTCTTCCCCAGTCCTCGTTTCCGGCCCGTCTTTCGACGATGACGCTTGTCTCGTATCGTTATTTCTCAAAACTGAACTTCCCGCCGAATACGTCGCGTATGAATAATAAATGCGGCACTCTACCTCTTTTGTGCGGGCGCGACGACGGGGGGATGGCGGAGCAGCAGCGCGCTTCGACCGTGTCTGCTATACGCGCGCGCCGCAAAATTTCATCGCTCGTAACGATGACGATTAAACAATTTTGCGCATAAATTTTGCCTCCGCGGGCACGTTACGCCGCGCCGCACCGCGTCGGGCCAGGGCGGGGCGGGGATGGGATACCGCGATGCAGTATCATCGGTACCTACGCTCCTTCAATAATCGTTAACTCGATTTGAAGGAAGCGCACATCGACCGATGACGACGACGACGACGACGACGACTCCGGAGGGAGGAGGACGTTTGTGCGCGCGTCGCAAAGAGCATCCGTTAGTTCGGTTGACCTTTGGTCGGTCGTTCCGAACCTCATCGTTTGACTTTCACTCACGGAGACGCTAAAAGGCTCCGAGGTGTATCAAGGAGATTTTGCTTTTAGCACATTCACGATAAAACGCGTCAAGCGGCCGCACGACGACTCTCGCGCATCCTCCACCATCTACTTTAGCGCCTCGGCACTCCGGGCTAACTCCGCGAGACGTCCTTCGTCGCGGCATATTGGGATCCTCTTAAAGCTTATCAGCGGAAACCGCGCGGCGTACATCAACATCTTCCTTTCGTCCGATCTGAATAGACGTAAGGGCAAAACGCGGTCGGATAATGCGCGCATCGCGCGACCGAGCGGTTGCTGGTGGCCCTAAGAGGAGCGTAGGAGAGGCGGAGGCAGTAAAATCCACAAATCACCGAATAAACCAGAACAATGACGTAGCGGGGTCGTCGCGGAGGCTGGCGGAGGACGTGTGCGGAAGGGGGTGGAAAACGGTGGTTACTAGGGACCTACGCCAACGCTCTGTAGTAGGGGGGACGTTGAGGGCCACTGTACAACGAATCGCGTACCGGCTGACGATAAATTTGTCCGCGGAGTCAATAACAGAGGCTGTTTCTGTGATTTAATGATACCTGCCGGACGCGTCCCCCGCGTACACACGCTCGAAATGTTTGCCTGTTTTCACTTTTCATCTCGCGAGGCGAAACCGAGGCCTCCGAAGTGCCTCTTCTTTCCCTCTCTTTCTCCTCTCTTTCTCCCCTCAGCCCCGAAAAATTTTCCAGACCTAGAGGGGGAACGGCGTGAAAAATTTCTTTTCTTTTCTTTTCTTTTCCTTTGACGTGGCTCCAAAAGACTGAATAATTTGAATAATTAGATTTCCTTCAAATACGATAAACCGCTCGTAATGTGATTTACATTGTGATACGCATTGCTTCTGTTTTACGAAATGGATCGTGGTATCGTGGTCGTAATATTGTGGTAATCGCGTTATGCGCAGATTCATGCGTGCAACATGAGGTAGACCACGTTAATCGATGCTACTCCTCGAAACTAAGTCGCCTTTGTCGACGCAGTCTATCCGATCGTCGTCGAGCCGTCTCGTTCCGGGAACATTCCCAGGTTTTTCTCTCTTTCACTCGCGAGATTTCGCCTTGCGCATTTCGCGAATTGTCGATCGCCATTAAGCGAAACGAAACAGTGGAGAAAGTTAAGGGAAGAAAGACAGAGAAAAAAAAAAGGACGAAGCGAGAAACGGCAGTGAACTCGACGAGGGAGACGATATGCGGAGCTACGAAGAGAGCGAGAGAGAGAGAGAGAAAGAGAAACGAAGAACGCGAGGACGGGGGAGGGAGGGAGAAAGAGCACGCGCATCGTGCCGGCACTTAGGCCTGGCTTTTAATCTTCGAGCCTCGAGAAGAGCTCTAATTAGAGCTGGCTCTAGTTCTAGGTACGAGCCCGGGCTCCCCGTTATAAGCAGGAGTTAGAGTGGATACGTCGTAGCGCGGGGTGGGTGGAGGGAGAAGGGGGGTGGACGGCGGGGGTATGTTTAGTTTTTAGCCGAGCGCGCAGTTACACGCGGTGCTAATTAAAATCTTGATTAATGCACGTGTCCATCAGGGCTGCCTCTAATGAACTTTCACGTCGCCTGCACTCTTAAGTCTACACGAAACCCATGATCGTCCCACCTCCCCGGGATCGTCCTAATCGTTCGGGTGGAAGGTGGATCGCGTCGCTTGGATTGTTCCTCGTCATCCGTACGTCATCTCTTCCTCGCGTATGTTTCGCGCGTCAATTTTCCGAACTCTGGCCGAAGTTTCCGTTTTGTTCAGAACGATAATGCAAGTTGAATCGTATGCATTATACGATCGGAATGAATCCGAGTTGCCGTAACGATCGCGCCGTTAGAGCGCGACCACCGTATCTTTGCACGGTATCGCGAACGCGCGTTGCGTTAAGTTTATAATTCCATCGCGCGCGCGTCAAGCATCGCCACCAGAGATTCACGAGCTGAAAACTACAGTGCGCGCGCGGGCGCACATAAAATCAAAAGTTTCCCTTATTTCGTAATTTTCAAATGGCGAGTTTAAATGGAATGCAAATATGACGGCTCGACATAAAGTTTAATTACGCGCTACTGCAAAAAGCAAGAGCTAACACGGCAATTAAAAAAATATTAAACCGCTCGCTCGGTCGCGACGCTGCTCTCTCTTTCTCTCTCTCTCTCTCTCTCTCTCTCTCGCTCTCTTCCTCTCTCGCTCTCGCTCTCTCTCTCGCTCGCTCTCAGAGTCTTCAGGCTTATTTCGCCGGCTTTTTTGAGCGGAAAATAATCGCTGGAATGGCTTTTACCGGTTAACTCGCGAACAAATATTGTGAGTACGCAGGCGGAATACAAATTCATTATCCGATTCATTGCACTTCATAGGATAGTTGTTTGTAACGCTCAAGTGATAGGTGGGCGCGTGAGCGTGAGGGGCTTTAGATGCATAGCGAACAAACGAATGCAAAACTCGCCGCGGAAGTTCTAATATGCGTCCGGGTCGGATTAATGGAGTTAGAGATGAAAGGACTTTTTTAAAGGAATTTCCTTCGATAGCCAGCGCGCGACACTATTAAATGGCGATGGCCTCCTTGTTAACGTGACGTTGATTAAGCCGCAGCTTGCGAGCAATCAAGATGCCGTTGAAAAATATTTATCGAGAGCAATCGTAAGTGGATATTCCCGTAAAAGTAATGCGCCTTTCGTGAAATGTAGAGAGACTCGAGGAAAAAACAACGATTGATACGATACGCGCGTATGGCGGTGGAACGACGATTTATCGGAAATTATAAACCATCGCCCAAGCAAACTTTACGAGATTATTGGCAAAAGTAGTCCATCTTTGCGGGTGTATAACGTATCCTAGTCGCTTGATAAAAAAAATAAATAAATGTAGAGAAATCCATGCGGATCTAGGAATAAATCTAGGAATCTGGCGATCTAGGAAAACGCGAAACGAAGATACAATAGAAACGTGAGAGAAATTAGGAAGAGAGAGAGAGAGAGAGAGAGAGGAAGAGAGGACCAAACAGAACAGAGTCCATTTATTTAGCTTAACCGCACCACCGCGAACGGTGCATTAACCGATTGGAAGAGCGATTAAGAGCGGCCATTCTTTTTCATTCGGTAGATCGAAAGGTCTCTAACGACGAGGCGTTATTTATCGGCCGTTCCAGCGACACTTGCCTCTCTTTTAATCACCGCTCGCCTGCACTGTCCGCCGTATGCGTCTCAATTCAACCGGCCCAGCTATACGCCCCATCCCTCTTTTGCAAGTCATTCGTACGATTCGAAAGCTAATCTACATGTATTCAAAAGTTTCGCAAAATCTGCCAGACTTTTCAGAATTCTATGAGGGAGCTCGAAAAAGCTTTAGCAGTCTCTCGATTCTACGTTCTTTCTTATGCACGGTGGCGACTTTCGATCTACATTCCAATCGTCAAAATAGATTCGCTCTTGAGACGTTTAAAGATAGATTGCTTATTACGAAACAAGAGAGTTGCGATAGAGCAAGAAAGGATAGAGAGAGAGAGAGAGAGAGAGAGAAGTAGCTTTAATTTGCTCTTATTGCTGCAAGTAAGATTGCACTACGAGTATTATGAGCTTATCTCTCTCACACTCCTACTCCCCATTCAAAGATGAAGTTAGTCAGGTTACTCAGGAACGGCGGGTTCTTCGCATCCGATCTTCGGACGGCCCGTATCAGAAATTAGGAAATGACCGGATGCAGCTTGCTATCTTTTACTCTCTTTCCCCTTCGATCGCACTCTCTCTCTCTCTTTCTCTCTTTCATTCTCTCACTTTCTCTTCCTTTTCTCTCACTCTATCTCCTCTTCTCTTTCTCCCTTTCTCGTTCTTGCTCTTGCTCTCTCGCTCTTATTTAGCGCAGTTGCAATAAGAGGGTAGTAGCTGGCTCTGTCCAGTTTCCACTTCAACCCCGCGCACCTTTCCTACCCGCTTCTCACTCTCTCTCTCTCTCTCTCTCTCTCTCTCTCCTCTTTCGACTGCCGTTTCCTTCCCTCCTCTTCTCGACGGGAGCGAGCCGGAGACCGCGTGGGAGGAGGGAGGGGAAGCTCGGATTCAATTATCCGATATTAAACTGCCCCTAGCCACGTTCGTGTCGACCCCTTTGGCTGTGTGAGTTCAAATGGTTGTTGCTAACCCCCCTAGAAGTATTAGATTGAATGGAGTTGGTGTTGTACTTGCTGTTACCCGGCGGAGATACGCCTAAAGGTAGTCGTTATAGGATAGCGTTGGATTTTCGCGTATATCGTTTCTTTCTCTCTTCGTCTCTTCTACTTTCCTCCTCTTCTTTTTTTTTTTTTTTTCTTCTTTCCATCGGCCGACTCGTTTTCCCGCGCACCGTCTTGATTTGTTATTGCTGAAAGGGACAAGCGCGTTTGCAAAAATTGGATCTTGTTCTAGACGGCATATTACTCCTTACAGCACACGACGATAATTGGGAACAAACTTTCCGTCCTTTTCGGTAGCTTCGTAACGAAGAATCCTTTTTAATTCCGCATCTAAATTGATCGTAAAGTCGAATGCACTAATTAACTTGGATTAAAAAAAAAAAAAAAACAGGAGCAGCAAAGATCAAAAGTAAAATTCTACTTTTCTCTCTCACTTTTTAATTTTCGCGGTGAGTAAAAGCGCAGCGTTGATTTTTCACGCTAAACAAAGCATTCGATTCGTACAAATAATGGCCCTGTTACGATTGCGCCCAATACTAAAATAAGAACGCGAACTCGAAATGTACGCCCGATTGTTTTTGCACATAGGATCATTTTTTATTAATCGAACCGGTTGCATTTTGCAGTTTTAATCTACCTTGTATTTTAATATCGCATATCGTCGTTGCTTTCTGGACTTGTAAACACAGTTCCACGCCCTGTGTCGCGAACAACTTCGTCCCTCTCTCTCCCCCTGCTCTCAATAGCGGGGAGGGCAAATACGGACGTCGGGTAGCCAGTAGTACTGAATAAATATAAACGATAACCAATAGTATCTGTAAAATTAATAATAATCATGATCGTACCGGCGGGTTTCCTCGTCCTTGCACGTCCTCCTCCCCCCGCCGTTCTACCCCCGCGCTTGCCATCAATCACATCAAAAATTCTGCAACTGGTCGATAAAATGCCGCCGTCCGCGCCAGCCGGAAACCCTCTCTCATTCCGATGAGTTTGTAATTAAAAAATTAATTAAACGAAATCCCAATCGGCATGCTGATTTTTTGCTGTATATGGTCGTCGTCATTGTGTACACTCGTGCTGCATATCGCGGGGTCATTATGGCGGCTGGATTTTAACCATTCGTCCCTTTTCAGACCACCCTCTTCACTCCGGCTCCCCCCCGCTCGTTCATCCGATATACATGCGTAAATGCCTATGGTCGATTTATTTGTCTCTCCCTCCCCCTCCCTCCTGGCCCCCCTGCTCCCTCGCGCCGGTCCTCTCCACTCGTGCGCGCGAGCTGCTGCGATTCGGATAACATTTTTCCTGTCAGATACTTCCCCTCCGGTGAGTTTCGCACAAGTCGAGTGTTTAGCAATTCACACGTGCTTCTTGCGAGTTGCGTTTTCCACCCTCGCCTCACGCGGTGGTCGCTAAAGGGTTCTTTCTTCTCGCTCGTAAAGCCAGTAAATTTCGCGGCACCGAGGGGTCGGCGAAATGACCAATCCGCTGTCCCGAAGGGCCCAAAAGAGATTTGAGAATCGCGTGAAATTAAATAACTTCCACGGGGAAGTTCAACGACGGCCTAAATTTATACTGGCGAAATAAATTGCGTCCACCCGCGGCCACATTCCGCAGACCGGCACTATTTTAACTATACGCGAAGGTCCGACTTATTTTACCAGGAGAATAAAAAAAAAAGCCAGGAGAGAAACTGTACTCGGACTCGGAAAAAGAGGACGAGACGAGTTTATATCGAGCCATTTGCAGTACGACTCGACAGCACGAATTGTTGGCGCGATTTAATTTGATTCCACTTAATTGGGGAGTTAACAGTTTGTTTAACAACTTGATAGATTAGCTCAATACATTTGCGTTCAACGTTAAAATACAATAAAAGATTGCAGCTTTTTAATTGTACTGGATTGTATTTAGCAGGTAAGACTGCGAGAGATTAATTAAATTGAAGGGTTCGTAAAGGTTCAACGAGTTCCATAACTTTTCATACGAAGAGCGAGCTCTTATGCAGATTCGATATGTACAAGAATATCGGGCGTGTTTTATAGGAAAGCATTTAAGGTGTATAGTCGAAAATCGTGGAACGAAAAAGGGAGCGCGAGGAAGAGGCGGTCCGCGAAAAAGTGCGACGAAGGCAAGGAGGAAGGAGAGAAAGAGAGGCTCTCTTTTATTAAACGAAAAATTGGATCGTGCTTGTCGGAATGCAATATTTCGACGGATTCATTTGGTGGAAACATTTCTTCCTCGGGAAAAAATTCAATCAAATCCAGAAGGTGAGAGGTAGTGAGCGAAGGGAACGGGTAGAGAGATGTAGGAGGTGGCGGGGATGCAAACACGCAAACGGCGGTTGGAAAGTAAGATAGACAGGGAAATAGGTACAGCAGAGTTGCTGGATGCCAAAATAAAATATTCACAAAATAAGATTCTTTCGCGGGATGTATCCAAAAATTTGGCCTCTCGCTTGGCTAAACGTAACCAAAAAGGTGCGATTCAATGCCTTCTAACGAGCAAATTTCTGATGCAAAGACAAATCGATTAAAAAATTATAACGATTTATCTCCGATTTTAATTGTATTCCAATTGAATATTACGTGCATGTGTCTGTAAAAGTAATGCAAAATCGAGAGAAACGTGATGGTGCTGAGTAAGAGAACTCTCAGCCTGGTAAAATAGATGTCTGCAGTATCAACGTAAGGATCCTAGTGGGTCACGTTTTCATCAAGACGAAGCGGGGGGGACCGGATGCTGCGGGCCATTGTTTTTCGACACACTTTCTCTCACCCCTCGCCCTCGCGAAGACAATGCGTGCTCGCTCCTTAACTCTTCTGTTCCCTCGGCGACGTTATCCCTTCCCAACCTCCTCATTAAGTAAATCACCATCGTCGCGGCTCGTTCCCGGAGCCAAAGTGAAAATTCCCCCATAGACCTGGCGGGATGAGAGCCACCCCCCCCCCGGCTGCTACCGAAGGGACGCTCTCGGCCCTTTGTGCAGCCGGAAATCCGAGCCTGAGAGATTAAAACATTGAGATACGCGAGAATGACATCTTTTTTGTCACGCGCGCGTACTACCGGGCGCATCTCGGTTTGTGCGTCTACTTTCTAACGGCTTTTGAGTAGCGCAAAATGCGTGCCAGGACACAGTCGTCGCGTTCTGAAGGGATGCAATGGTTGAGATGCAAGGTGCAAATCAATGATGTAATTCGAGATAGCGGAGAGGAGGGGTTGCGCACACTTTCGCGAGTGCGAAAATGTAGCTGTGAGGTATCGAATGCAAGGATATCTCTGTGCAAGACGAAGTTTACGGAGGGACACGTTGGGATTTGTACGTTCACGTCGTACATTATTAAGCGCTTAACTTTTGCCACATAATGCTTATGGTCGCAATTGATTATATTATATTTGTATGCTAATATAAATTACATATAAAACGTATAAAGACAAAGTACTCGAAAAGTTAATTCATAAAAAAAAACATGCGTAGGTAGCGAAAGGTCCTGTTTCCCGAGTTGGTACCAACTAGCACGAATTAATTTATTCTTTGCTTTGTTATTCTTCGGGGATATGCCCCTTTCCTTCGATTTCTCCGGTCGCAGAATTTACAACATGCCGCGGTAGCGTGCGCTTAAATAATTTATGCTACACGTGCGCTTTATTTATCATATATTATTTGCACATTCCTGAAAATTTATTTTTGCCTTGGAATTTACCTTAAAACTTTTTTTTTTATATTTACAGTTATATCATTATATCGATTGTTAAATTGATGTTTCCAGGTAAGTCTGCGTATCGCGGAGTATTTTGGCCTTTAAACTCTCTCAGCCGAGGCCTCCACAGGACGCGCGAGCCAGAGACGCGTAGGGTCGTACAGGTACGTGTGTGATTTTATGTGCAACGTTTACGCGCGCGTGTAGGGCCGAGAGGGTTGACTGGCTCCCCGGTCGATCAATAGCACCCCCACGTTTGCGTCCCTGGGTGAATGCATGCGATAGGCACCCCATTGCTATGCCACCCCGAAAGCCACTTTATATTTTAGTGGGAATGTTCTACAACCCTTCGGAAGACACTCTTAAATCGCGACGCGACGCGACGCGAGGCCGCGCCGCGCCGGTGCGAGCGAGCGAGCGGGCGATCGCGCGCGCGTTCACGCGTTTCCCCGCGCGGCCGTAGATCCGCCAAGGTCACCCTCGCCGCTATTTAATTCCGCTAATTAACGTGCACGCTCTCCCGCGAGCGGTTCGGTGACTCAGTGGAACCCGAAGAACCGCTCGATAGCCCGCGATGCAACGTATCGGGCTTGTTTTATCGCGCAGGGTTCATGGCAACAAGATCGAAGATTACACGCGGTTAGCCGAAAAAGGCTGTATACGGGGGCGGAGCGGGTTCTCTCGCTCTTTGCGTAATCCGCGTTTGATTTCCTCGTAATGGAAATTCAATCTTAATTAGCGCTCGTGTCTAACGCTTTGGAAATCGGAACGGCTTTGGCGGAACTGAAATTGCTGTAAAATGCATATAGCGCAGGAGCGAAGATACAAGCGGTGATAAGTGAAAAAGTAGGAATTTGTTATCGCTGATATGCCTTCCACAGCCCCGCAAAATGTTGCTATTATCTTTCGACGGTGTAGGTACGTGTAATCTCTAATAGCACGTAAATCGTACGTACGCATGTAGATGTGAGAGATGCGATAATACGACGGATAATTGATAGCATTCTTAGAGAGGATACTTGCAACTCTTACATTGATTTAACTGCGTCGATTGTCGACGCGATCGCGAAGAGGTTGCAGCTCGCTACGTACAGGCGGGCTTACCCCCTTTAAATGACTTAGCAGACAATTTGCCCATTAACTCGGGCAACCTCTACCCGTAATGGAAGCCATTGTTCGACCTATCTTGTCAGTAATACACGCCGTAGCAACGTATGCGTTTACGTCGCGTGCATGTATTACAGGTAGCTGCCGTATGCACGCGTCGGGGACGTCGAGACGCTCGTGATATCGGGTAGACCATATTGTGCGTCAAGATGAGATCGTTCTATTAGGATTACATTAATTAATCTAATATATTACGCCCGATAGTCTCTTAGAAACTTCCTCCGGCGCGTCCCTCCCCACTCACCCCTCCGAAAATCTGTCTTCTCGACTTTTTGAGAATCAAGATTCAATATTGCGATATACAGATTATATTATTTATGCATATTGAGACGTGTAAATTTATCGATTTAATGGGAGAGCGTTTATTTGGTAAAACGAACAACGGTTCAGGTTCTTAAATTGTTTGATAATCACAATAGGTTATTTTTTACTACCTTGACGATTTAAAAAGAATTGTTGACAAGAAGGAAAATTTTTACCTCGGCATTTTCTAATTTTGAATATAAAAAAACTTTCTGCGAAAGGATATTTTTTTTTTTGAAATTTAAAATCTCATTATGCACCTTTTTCTTCGAAAATATCCGAAACGACGTTGTCTTTTTAACGGTCGGTTCGTTTACGGTCGGTTCGTTTACGTATACAATGGTAGGACTAAGACGCCACCACTGGCACGGTGCGGTGCGAAAACGTCCTGCCGCGATTAGGACAGCAATTGTAATAGGAGGTGGCACAGGATTAACAATGAGATAGCCGATAGCGCCGATAGAAACGAGAAGGAAAGAGAGGAGAGGAAATGGCGCGGAAGGAAGGAGGGAAGAGACGAGACGGAGAAACGAAGAACTGTGTGCAGTTCTTACATTGTCGCAGAATAAATTAAAAAGGATTCTCAAAGAGATTTACGATACATTTTGTATTTGTGAGTTGCATTTTTGGTCATGAAAAAAAAAAGACTGATAGTGGCTCTCTTCATTTAATTAGTTGTTGCGTTTAACGTGTTATTAAAACGATCGCGATATATTTCAAGAAGCAAGTTGGCAGATTCTTCTTTACCGTTGAATGGAATTGTTTTCGAGATTTCATCTAGGTTGATTCCTTACGGTTTAAGATTTTCCGGACATATGTATATACGAAAACAATTTCTTTGTGCCACAAGAGGCTTGGACAAAGCAGTTTAAGAATTTAATTGAACGTACTAGAGGAAAACTGTGCGAGACTTCGATTTTCGATCATACTGACCGAAACGTTCGGGAAGAAAAGAGTCACTGGGAAGTTCGCGAATCAAGATTCTTCGCGCAGCGTTTATTGGATCGTGACAAGGGAGAAGAAGGGACAAGGGAAAGAGAAAGAGAGACAGTAGGAGAAAGAAAAAGATAGCGAAGAGAGAGAGAGAGAGAGAGAAGGTCTAGGGAAAGGGGACCGAGGCAGAGGGCACTGGCACTCTATAAGAGGAGGAGCTCTCATTAAAAGTCGAGTATTAATATTTTAACGGATGCTCGTCACTTAAACTTCGTTGCGGTGCCCAACCAATCTTTCGTCTCTCGCGGAAAATACCTTCGCAAACGCAGGCCTGAACTTTGTTTCTCGCGATAATTTCTAAGCTTTGCAGGTACTGTAAACTAAAACGCAGACAAAAACGGACAGTCATTTTCTCGACGAAGCTGCTTCATTGGAGGCACAATTTTGCTCGTTTTTATTGAGTAGCACGTCGCAGTACAAAAAGCTCGGATTAATCTCAATAAAATCCAAACTTAAATTTGCAAAGCGAGAAGGGTGGGGCAGGGCGAGGGCGCGCTGGTTAGGAATGCTTAATATTTTACAGATTCTTCCTAGTCATCGGCCGTTGCATTTCGCTCGCTGTCTCACTTAAAAAGCGCCCGGTCGCAATGTTCTTTTACATATAGGATCATATACGTATACAGATATTTCATTTGAGTAATGAAAAAGTTTCGACGAACACGGACGTTGCACATGACAGAGTTAATTGCTTGGATACCCGTTCCTCTTCTCGCGAAAGCGGCTTGCGCTTGTCCAACGTCCAGTTTCGAATAACACAGACCGCCATTCTTGCGGCGGTTGAGCGCCCCTGCACCCTCTCCATATTACATCCGGGATTAATATTAAATTTCACACGATGATTGCAATTTCATTACCCTCCCACCAGCGGCTTGCCAGCTTCTTCTACTGTCGCCGTTCGTGCAGCCGTGTAATAAATTGCCCCCTTGCAAAAATCGCGATTCAAATTGCCGTACCTGAACCGGCCGGTGGGGCCCGCAGGTGTCTATTGTTGCCGGCAGGATAGCGAGCGGATAGTTCCGCCCGATAAGGATCTAAATGCAGTATCGAAATAACGAGACGACATAATCAAAGTGACGCAATCTAGCTGAAAGCTTCCGACACATGCGCGAGCGAACTTGAAAAGTCTATGTGTACGTCCGTGTGAATAATCTTATAACTGTATATTACGTCGTAAAAAAGAAATACACAATATTATATTACTTCGGGTGTTACACGAAGGATGAGTCGTAATTTAAATTGTTACGCATTCCATTCTCGCTAATTTATCATGTGTTCAAAGTTTCGATGTAACGTGTATACACGTTGCGAAGAGCGGAATCGTATATATAATATGTATATAACTGCGGGAAAAATGCTTTGATATATATCGCTAGTTATGATATTCCATTAGTATTTCACCCTCCCGCGCTTGATTCGACGCATCACGTTTTTTTTTTTTTTTTTTTTATATTTTAACTGTTTATCGCAAAATATCGAGGAATCCGGGGGGAAGCATTTCGCGCGTAATATAAACGAAATTAGCGCTCGTCGAAATTAAATGGGCCTTTAATTAAATATTTACGTACGTTCTTTCACATAAACCACCTACGTATCTTCTGTTTTTTAGCAAATATCGACTAATAAAGAGTACATAATTCCTCTAGCTCAATAAAAATTTTTATTTTCACGTGCAGATATTTATTGAGCAAACACGTAAATACATTCTTCGCATTTTTTAATAACAAAAATATTTTTTTTATAAACTAGATAGTCTACCATATAGAAAATTAAATGACGTTTGAATTACATTTTTTTTTTGCGCGCTCGTAATTCGCGTAATAATCCTCGTGCTACACAAGTGTAAAAGTATTAAAAAAATAAAAAATACTAGCAACACATATTTTATTGACATTCTTTGTGATACTCACTCTGGCTCGCGGGATCCAGATGATCCAGACGATCGAGCGGCACTGCCGAGTGATCCTGGTCTGTGCCTCACTCGCGGGCTGCTCTTTGACGAGTGCAACAAATATTAATAATTCAATACGATCATGAGAAGGTAATCGAATAATTAAGGCTTTTCATGCTCTTTTATCTTCTCGGCTGTTTAAATATTACGATCTGCCTTTTAAACGTGCAAGCAGATCTATCAAGAAAATGTTAGATCTTATATGATATTTGTTAAATTAGCCTTCTTATTGATGTGTCTCTTTTTTTTATTAATATCGTCACAGTGATTAATGATCCTATGGATCAGACATCTCGAACTGTCTTGTGATGCATTCGGAAGGTGCTTTCGCGATCAAGTCCGGACATCACGTGCTTCGTCCTTGAGATAAATGAATTGTCTTTGACGATGCAAAGGATTTTACGCACACACCTCTCTGTGAAAAACACTCCTTCAGTTAATTGGATCCAGAGAGTCTGACATCAAAGTTTGTTTTTAACGATCGCGGATCGAACCACCTCGTGGTCGTGCGACACTTTCACGTGACTCCACGTTGCCTGTTCGTGACTGAGATTCGTGAAGAAAGCGCACGTCTCGGAAGGATTTGAGATAGATTTCACCCTAGTAGCGCGCGCGCGCGCGGATCGAAGGAAACCTGCCTGGCAATTGTTAGTGTTGTTAGACCGAGAAAACAAAACGTGGCCGGCGCGTGCTGACAGAATTCGCGCCTGGTGCGGACGACCGTGCGGTCGGAGAGCCGCGAATCGACTGCGAGGAGCCGCGGTAGGTCAGCGAGGCGCCATCTAGCGAAATCCACTGGCAGACTGAAGGCTTTTTAGGCATTGGGGTGGTGGGGTAGGGACCACGATAAGTCGCCGGGATGTTCGAATGAGATGCCGAGGAGTTCCTCACGAATAGGCTCGTAATGGAAAAATGACTTGGAGAACGATAAATGCATTTGTGTAATAACGAAAAAAAGATAATATCTTTGCCTCTTAGGGATCAGTGATCCAACAAATACGGTAGATATTGATCGTCATCAAAACACCAAAATTACTTCATTCCTTGAAGACCGCCCAAGTTTACATCGAGATCAATTCAACGCAAAACGCTTCCTACAAAGTCATTCACTTACGCACAGAGTCTCTAAAAAAAAAAAACGGCAGATTTGCCGCGTAATGATGGCAGTCAGTGATTCAGCGGGATCAGTCATCGTCGACTCGCAACTTCATCGGGAATCTTCGTCAGAGTCGCAAGGACGTTGTCATTGCGTCCAGCTCGCCAAGGCAAGCGACGGGACGAGACGCGATGAGTGACGTCATACAGATGCATTAATAGATTCCATCGTGGGTGCAGGAGCAGCAAGGAGGTGGAAGGGACGCGGGGGTGGATGGGACACGAGGCCAAGCAGGTGAACGAGGTCGCCAATCGCGGCCAACATCGCGGACGGTGTTCCGTCTCGCTCCTCCCTGCTTTGCCTCGCGGAGGTGTGGTTTGCACCTGCGCTTGCGCCAGTCGCCCCGCCTCTCCGCACCTGCGGCTTTTCCTCGCTTCCGCGTATTCTTTCCGCGACAGGACATGCGGGAAAATGTTCTAAGGAGGCCCGACAAATGGACTTTGGAAAGTGGAACGGATCGGGCCAAGTCGACCCCCCGGCCGAAATCTCCCGATTTATTCACCAATAAAACTTGTAGAATATTGCGAACAGCCATAAAATTGGTACCGCAAAGATCGAGCAATGATAAAAAATATTTCTTTCGACTTAGGACCGAATGATTTAATTTACAATAGGTTCGATTAACTCAAGGCTAAACCTTTCAGCTTCCAATTGTTTGCCGAGGTTCTCGACTGAGATTCATTAAAGTATTAAGAAATTGAACTAATCATTGCATTCGAACACTGTGAAAAATGATTTAGGTAGATCAGCATTGTTGCATAAATGTAAGAAGTTTGTTTTATAAATATAAGAGCGCCCATGTATCTGTAACTTCTATACTTGCACAGTGTCTTTCAACGACAAGCCACGTTGAAAAGATTGGCACAACAGGGAGAATTAATTAACCAGGAAGCCGCGTACGGTACTTTGATGTTCGACAGGCTTCCGGCGAGCCCATGTAAGGTCCAAGGTAATCGACTTTGCCCGTTTGAGTTGTGGCCAACCTCTCGCAGTAGTAGATTATCTGTATAATCCTTCTGGAAAGCTCATCTCATGTATTGTTACTTACAATCGTAGGTATTTACTTTTAGTTTATTCGCATGCTAATGATAATTCGCGTTGTCATGGAACGCGACAAGTTAACATTAATTTTCGTTATCAAATAATGTATGAGAATTTTTCTTCTGTTTTTTTTTTTTTTAGAAGTTGATTTTTCTACCGATTACGATCGCGCTAAACAGCGTCGCGTGTGCCGTTAAGTGCTCGATTGGAACGATTACGTCCGATATGTTCGACAAGGGTGTATGGCTCTATCACCCCATTTATTTTATTAATCCTACGCGGAAACGTGCGCAAGAAGGCGGGTGTAAAAGCGACTGAGAGAAAAAGAGAGGGGGGGGGGGGGCAATGTCACTTAATGGCACGCGACAATGCATCAAAGATCTAATCTCTTACTTTTATCCGTGGACAGCTTTTGCATGCAAACGCCGCGTCGCTCGCGCGAAATGTATGACGGCGATCGTCGCTGTTACGAGGAACAGCGTTAAGATATATCCGTTTTTCTCTCTTTTTTTTTTTTTTTCTGAAAATAAATTCGCTCGCGAATACGATAAATGCAGATGAGGATCGGAGAAAAAAAAGTGGCGACTAACGGAAGTAGCGCACGAAAAGTTGAACTCTTTCGTTTAAGCTCTCCGGAATGCGCGCGGGAGGGAGAGATTGGACGGGGCGGCTCTCAAGGTAAACCGGCAAAAAGCGAGAGACGGCGAGAGAAATCCTGAGCGGAGGGATTAAAATTCGCGCCGTTGCGGGACCGTTGATGTCGGGCGCGAAGAAAGTCGTGGCGGCGCGATTTTAGACCATTGAAAAATCGCGGAAAAACCGAATCCGGAGCGTCCGCACGGCGCGGCGGCGGTGGCCGGATGAGAGGCAGGAGAGAAAGAGAGGTTGGCACCACGATCGGGGGCACACCATCGTGTCGTCCCAAAGTCGCCGAGGGAAAGAACAATGGCGGATATATAACGAGGAGAGGCGAAATAACACGCGGAAAACTCTCCCCGGCGGAAATCCGGCTTTCCTCCGGGGGACGAAATAATTACCCCGTGCAAATATTCGTAGGCGCGCTTACGTAGGGTATCCCTCTTCCCGCCGCTCTCCCTGTTCCTAGCAACCCTCTTTCCTCCCCCTCCTCGCCCCCTCTCACTTCCAGCAAACTGGCTTGGTCAAGATTTACATAAGAATAACCTGGAACAACAATCCCTCGAACAATTACCTCCGTATTTAGCTGGCCATCGTTCCCCTCCGCGCGACACGCGGTCGGTGTATTATTCTAATAAGCCGAGCCGTTCAACAATGATATCCAGCACGTGGAATAGGGGATAGGATAGCGGCGTTATTTTTCGAACCAGCGCACGACCCAGTCGCCGCTTTACTTTACTTAAGCCGTGCCAGCTTCTTCAGAATGCCACTATCAAATGGGAATGATAAATAGTCTTACGTGCGCGCATATTTTTTTAAACGACACGGTGCTTTCGTTGAATGCGACATGATTTATAAAACGGAATTATTATCGGTCGATGGGATGTCACATGTCCAACGTGTTACGCGCATAATTGTTGTTAGAGATTAATCACACGGAGTTATGTATAATTCCAACATTTTTCTCGAGAAAAACTCTATTAATTCAAGGTCCGGCTCCTTTTCCTTTGCCAGCGGAAGTGCGAGCGAGCGACAGAGCCATTAATTATCGTATCGTGACGTCTGATGGGCGGAAAGACGTGCGTTTCCGCGGTACGTCGCATTTACGTGTTGAATAAATTAATTGCGATTCCCTTTGGAATCGCGTCGCCGCCGTGAAACGCGCGACGTCAACATTCGGGAGGCAGTATTTCGGTGTGGCGCACGCGAAATATGCACCGAATAAAGAAAAATTGAGCGGGATATATCGCAAAAAACGCCAGAGGGTCTCACTTTGATGAGCGTGCGGCGCGGCGCGGCGCGGCGCGACGCGCCGCGGCGCATCGCGCGTCGTCGCCGAAGGCTGGGTGATGCGAGCAAACTCGCGCGGTGTTATATTTCAAGCACGTTTGTACCGACTTTGATTATCCGCGATTCGACCGGCCGTCAGTAACGCGTGGCCTAACGAACGATCTGTCTGATGCGATTGATCGGGTTATCGAATCATTTTCCGTATTCCTCTGCGCGCACCATTTTTCGCACGCCATAAAGCTGCCCACTTTGGGAACCGGCGTTGACCCTTCCGAATTGTCATGTTCATTAAATTTATATCAAATCGATCTCGAGGCTATTTTTCTTTCTTTTTTTTTTATTTATGCAAAAGGACGAGACGATTTGAATATTGTTTCATGATCTTGTCGCGTATTAGATTCACGATGCGCCAGATTTTAGTACGGTACATTCTATTTATATTTTAAGAACTCTGTTTGAACAAAAAATTTTCAATCGAGTTTACCACGTACTATTTATTTTTGCGAGGTTTTATTATTGAGAAAGCGTCTTGACATTTTGCCCGATTGATGGAAATTCTTTTAAAAACAGAGAGCGAAATTCGCATTGACATGTTAAATCACGGTAAATCACACGGAAAGGTTTTGTCTCCATTGCGCGAGTACCAAATATCGGTTTCATTTGCATCTCCCTGTACGGCTGTATTTTCTGTGTCAACCATATAGATTTCCCAATTTGGCAGAAATCTGTGCACACCGGGCACGTCTATTATATATATATATATATATATATATATATATATATATATATATATATATCTCAAAACCCTCAAGTGCCGCGCTGTATCTCCGAATAATTAGTACAGCACTGTTGAAGTTGGATTACGTTGATTAATTACGACGCACAAAAGTCATTTTCCACTTTGAGCTAATTATTCCACTCGCATTTCTCTCGCTGCACGTTATTTTGCCAATGTTCGCGAAATGTTTGGCGAAATTATCGTATCTACTTGCGGCCAGGGATATTTTGAAAAATCATTTTCCCTAATAAAAATTCAGTACGCTCCAACGTAGCGCATTAAAAAAAAAAGAAAAGAAAAGAAAAAAAGAAGCATTAATACTAATGCTTTATAGAATTTCGCGGATATCTTGCAGAACCTGAAAAGTGCTTCTATCCCCGCTCACGGTGCATTAAGCGTTCTCCAAATCTCGGCAAATCTCAAAGCGAGAACTAAGCCGATAGTCTCTGTCGGCTCTTCTTTCGCGGAACGACGGAACAATAGAGTCTACCTGTGTTATGTCCGAGCTCTCGGCTACGGGAATTAAAACCAAGTAAAATCCTCCCTCCGCTTTTTGTTCCTACTTACGTTCCCTTCGCGTTCGCCCACACGCACGTATTTATTCACAGTAATCGTACGCCGCTAATCATATGCTTTTGTTAACGGCACGTTTCGCGGCTGTATTTTCGGCCAAAAAAAATCATCTCGCTAGCGATGATAATCATCTGCTGAAAAAAAAAATAATAATAATCGTGTTGCGCGTCGATGAAATATAAGAATACATATACAGTCAACATGCGCGAAACACGAAGATAACGGCAGCGCACGCGCGCGCGCACACACACACACACACACACGCGCGCGCGCGCGCGCACCAGGCACACGCACGCAGCAAATCTAGCCGATGTGAATCGAGATCAAAACAACTCGACGGTGTCGTCGGGGGAACATTTTTGTAGTTAAATAACTGAGCCGCTCTCACCGTTGCCTTCCGCTTTACCCCGCGGGATGTTCCGCTTACACATGAGAAGAAAGAGGATAAGAGAGAAAGAGGAGCGCGAGTGAGACAAAAAAGGGTCCGTGAGTATAGATTCGACGTGCACGCGAGCGAGTTTTTTAATCTTTCAATGGGCCTCCTATGCTCTGGAAAGCTCCGCTCTTCCTATCCGCCCCGCCATCAGCCCTAGCCACTCGATTCTGCAAACCCCTCTCAAACCTTCATCCCACTTCAACCCTACCACCCGCTGCCCGCTCGACTGCCTGTCTCTCGATATATTTACATATTTTCGTGATATTTCGCGACGTTAATCCCTGAGCCTTCCTATCCCACCCCTGCCCCTTTCCCACCCCTTTGCTCCAGCGAGCGCGAATTAAATGTGAAAACTCGCCTCCGGCTATTTTCTCTCTCTTTCGCGCTTTCTCTCGCCCGCTCTCTCCAACGAAGCTTTATTGTCAAATTCGCGCTCGGCTACGGCTACGGCTTCCTCTCACTCACTCGGCGATTTTCTCTCGATGTTTTTTTTGTTTTTTTTTTTTTGTCGTCAATGCTCGGTTGTCGTTGTTATTGTGTGTCGTTGCGCCGAGTCGAACCGCTTTTTCGGCTCGGCGAGATCAACGCGCAGCGTAAGGAGGGCAATTCGACGACGCCAGGGTTCTTCTGATAGCCGCCGACTGCTACGACACGGACGGACGGCGGCGCGGCGCGGCGCGGCGCTTGCTCGATCGAGTATATTCGGTCGTTGAAATTTTTAGGGAATGCAAACGCGAGGCGAGAGGACCCCGAAGGGATTCAAAGGCGCGGAAATTGTGTCAGCTGTTATGAAATATGCAGGCGCGCGGCGCTGCTCGGCTGATCCGTCGTTTTACCTTCGTATGGGTGAAAGCAACAGGGGGGCTGATACCGCAAGCCGAAGAACATCTTCATAGCCGGAACTCACGTCAGATTCCTTACATGAAGCATGAGCTCCCACTGGGACTGGCTGAGGTACCACACAAGTACGTGAGATATACGCACCAGCCGGAGTAGCGCAAAAAATAAACTTGCGGAAATTTATATTTTAACGCGTTGACGTAGGTACACGTGCAAACGTTGAAGTTACGATGCGTCTTGTGTCCACGTGAGATGTCCATTTGGCGATTTATCTGGCCTCGGATATTAAAAACACCGTGCGTAATGCCGCAAATCGATCTTGACGACGGTCAATCGCGATGGGACTCCGCGCACTAATTTTTCGGAATGTCCGAGAGCCATTGGACGAAAGCCGGCAATCCGTCAAGCGATCCGTCTAGCTCTCTCTCTCTCCCTCTCCGAGAGAGGATCTGATACGGGGAGGGTTTCAAGGGGCGCGCGCGGTCAAAGAGCGATTTTGAAGGGGTTGCCGCGAAAGATCCAGTCGGGACGCAATCCCGCAAACACGGGAGCGAAATCGATTCTCTCTCGAAGCGAACAATCCGTAGGAGGTCCCTCTCACTCTTTCTTTCTCTCTCTCTCTCTCTCTCTCTCTCTCTCAACACGCTCGATTTACGAGCGATTCAACGACACCGGGGAGACGAACGAGCAGGACAACGAGATAAGATTAGACATGGTACGAAAGCCATCCTGCTTCCCAACGAGCTTCACTCTCCTGCAGTAATCGTACTAGACATGACCAGTGAAACATTGAACTCAATTATTTTGAACCCCTTGAAGTTGTTTTTACAAAAATTTAAATTGCGAAACGGTGATTTTAAATATAAGTATGCATTAAAAGGAGTGTAGTAATAACAGGGTTGGGTAGTAACCAGTTAAAGAATTACAAGTTAATAACTTTTAACTTAACTTGGTTAATTTTTAATGATTTAATTTTTAACTTTAACTAGTTATTTTTGAAACGCATTAACTTTAATTTATTAACTTTCTTCCCAAGTTAAAAATTTATCTATGCATAAGAGAAAATTATAAAACAAAAATACATTTCCATATGAGAAATAAGATTTCTTTGCTATATTACACGAACTTAATTTACAAATAAAATATTAAGCTTGTTTGACGATCCATATTATAATTGCTAATTTAACTTAAAAAAAAATTACAATTTTGTAACTTAATATGAATAATATTTATCGAAATTAATTTCTAATTTAATTCAAGTTAATTTACTTTTAACGTAACTTTTAACTGATTTTTTGTTCATCTAACTTCTAACGTGACTTAACGTAAATTAATTTTATAGATCATTAACTTTAATTTAATTTAGTTAAAAAAAATGTATTAACTTACCCAATCCTGGGTAACAATACTGAAGCCTAAATGATAGTTACTTTAATGAAATAGCTTCGATTAAATATTCAGTTAATACAGCCAAATATTTAGTAATATTTAATGGCCGATCGGTTATTATCTATTAATATAATTACTAAATATTACTAATATTATTTGGTTACATTAATCAAACATTCAATTGAAATTATTTCATCAGAAAGCTCGGCTGTTATTACCAAACTCTTTGTGTATAACGATTGCGCTCTTGATTACAGTTTTCAACAATCGAGTCTTGTAAAATGCAACCGTAACTCGCGCGATTAAGGCATCAAAGTTGCTGGACACTGTCTATTTTTGAAACAAGCTGAAACAGTTTATTAGCGAGCCAAACCATCGAATTACATTGCAAATTGCATGATTAAATTGTTGGAGAGCGTGTCGTTCTATCTGCGCGCGTGGTTAATCGTGCGCTTTATGGGGACGATCGCGAGGGGCCGATCGTCGCGGCGGAAACCGCTTCCTCTTTAGCGTCGCCCGCGATACGATCTCGGCGCGCCGCACTCACGAGGATCTAATACGGTCGGAGTCCCTAATCTGATCCCGGAGAACGCCAGGAACGAAACCGTTCGCAGTTATTACGCGTGACTACGTCCTCGATAGGGGATATATACACCCACACGAGTATCGTTATGGATACAAACATGGATGATAGTTCGAGGAGAGAGAGATCGGGATCGTCCCTCCGGGCGCCAGAGTTGCACTGGCGAGGGGGAGGACGCGAAGGAAGGACGCTTATTCCGTAAGCGCAATTTCTCACACGAGCTCGAACCTCTATTCTATTACGCACACAAACGTACGCCTACACCGATTATCGACGATATGCGATTCTCTCTCTCTCTCTCTCTCTCTCTCTCTCGCTATCTCTCGGTATCCCTGCGAAGATGCATCTCGCGCGATTGGTCGTTCGTACCACGAACGATTGTCAGTCTGCGGGAATGCGGTTGCGATTTATGGTCAAATGACAGCGAGCGAATGATTTAGGCCCCGGACGATTGACTTACAAGAACTATTCGTTTGACACGAGCGATGTTTCTCGCCAGAACGTAGAACGTAGAATGCGGGATGTAAGAGTTTAAGCTTTTCGCGGGGCGTGCGGGAATCGCGCTTTCCCTTCCCCCTCCCCCTCTCTCAAGTTTTGAATTATAGTTGCAATAATAGTTCGGATAGAGTCATCAATCGAAAGAGGAAGAAGGTTGCGGAGGTAGAGATGCGGCAGGAGATGCGTCTGTCGCCGGTACTTCGGTACTGTCGGTGGTCCAAGGTTGTTGCAATGCGCGCACGAGGTGGTATATACGCGAGGAAGGCATAAACCGAGACAATAGCCGCCTCGGGGTATTCGAGATGACCGCCATTAGAGGAACGCGTTTCCCATCCCCTTGACTCTCCTGTTCGCTCCTTGCCGGGCGCGCAGGGCTCGCCGGTCCGAACGACAAACTCCGCAACGGCGAAATTTCACGCGCGCGCCCGGCATTATGCACCTGCGAGAGAAAAGCCAACCGGCAGCTAATCGCGTTACCCCATTACGGTCCCACGCCGGCATGTTCGGGAGACGCCGGCGACTACGGGGGAAGCTCCTGTGATCAGCTTAGCGTGTCGCGTGCGCGCGGAAATTCGGAAGGCACCGATTAAGCCTTCGGCGATCGCGCGGAGACCGACCGACCTTAAGGCGGGGGGAGGAGTTCTCGACGTTCTGGCTGAATTTGATTCACTCTTTGGCACGAATCGGGAACGGCAAACGACGGTGTCTACGATCTACGATCGAGAGAGAGAGAGAGAGAGAGGGAGCCTGGCGCGTGGAAATCCTGGCGTCGAGCGCAACTTGCAGATATCCGCGGTAATATCGGAATCGGAATCTGGAATTTCCAGCGGGAAGTTTGCGCTGGACTACGAGCATTATTCTCACGCGCGATAATCGCGAGCTTTGCAACGAGGAAGGCGACGTAGCGGAGACGGTGGGCGAGAGAGAAAGAGAGAGATTTCCGAGGTATTCGAGGCGCGAACGATAAAGGAGGAGTTTCGGGCCGAAGCCGGAGGGCAAGGGAGGTTTCCGCGCGAGAATATATGGAAGGAAAGGAGGGGGAGGGGGGGAGAGAGAGAGGGTGGCGTACGTGGTCTCTACGAGTGAGTAATAAGCACCTGCCCGCCTTGGAACCAGCGACTTGATTCATTTCGCGGTAAGTACAGAGCGCGCCGGACGCCCAGGCCCGCAAACGCCTTAGGCCGAGTTCACCGAGACCTTCCTGTTCTTCTTCTTGTCCGCCTGCCCATAATACCTACGCATTCCCGATCTGACAGGCCCACGTTTTCTTCGCTTGCGATTTCGTCTCAGTTCCCTCAGTTCCCGCTCGCGCGCGCGCGCGCCTTTCTTGCCTACGACGTCAACATCATCTCTTTGGTTCTGCACTTCTCGAAACAAAGCGAATAAGTAGAATGTCTGAAGTTGGAAATATCGCGGGGAATAAGACGAGATAAAGATCGCACTTGTACAACGATCGTGCTCTTAGTATTATATATAAAAAGTTTGTAAATGATAAAAAAAAGAAACATACTGTGCATGGGTATTTCTGGGAGGAGAGTTTGAGGGAATTCAAACTCCTCCTGTGTGCCTTTTGAAATTTTAAAAATTACTTTTGCAACACAGAGAGAAGATTATCTGGATGACATTGCTCTTATGTCGATTTGCAAAGGTATTACTGTGAATCTTGAAAAAGAATGTATGTGTATGTTAAATCGTTTAGAGAAAAAAGAATCATAATTCTTTAATTTTGTAAATTTTATTATTTTTTTACTTTAGTTATCGTTTCTCCTTTTCTCTTTCTTTAATTTTAGTTCAATATCATATTCTTAATGATACTTAGCAATAGTTCTCGTCCACAGGACGCTTTTCTATATTCTTTTTTTTTTTTCTTAGGAAAATGATCATTTTGTTTGTAATAGCATTGTAATACCAATAGAAATACTAAAGAACACATTTCTTCTTTAATAACTGTATTTTACTTATATTTTCTTTAAGAAGAAATAACAGTTATTTTTACAAAATCTACTCTCTAAATTGAAATCGGTGTATTATTCACCGAAAGGCAGTGAATAATCTGTTTTTAGTAATATACTTACAATCAGAACTATTTCAGTGATACATGCATTGTTTTGTAGTGACAATACACTGATTCGGTGAGCCAGAGTATCCCCTTAATCAGAGTCACTGAAAGATAATGAATAGTCACTGATGACACAGTTATAAGCACTGCAAATCAGTAAGACTCCACTGATTCAGATTTAGAGAGTATAATTTTTTTTTTTATTTTTTTATTTAAAGTTAGGAACGAGGATACATTTCAAGTTCTAAAATAATCCAAAAATCAATTATTATTTACGTGATAACCAAATTGAAACTTCCCTTCTACTCTTACCTGAAAAAATTCTAGGTACATCCATGTTTATATGGATGCTGGAAGCGTCCTCGCGTACATAAAAACCGCGCGACAGCTTAGCGAGATGGTTCGGCAACTCAGTTGTAGCGTAGCATAAAGACAGCCACCATAATGTCTCATAGAGAAAAGAATATTCCGTCGGCGCGAAGGCGCTCGCATCGCGAGGGAGTATATATCGCTCCAGCGTATTTTGTAAAATTCAGAACCCGCCGCTGAGGCCTCGTTTCACGCGCAGTAAACGCTCTTCCAAAGTACAATTCCGCCCGGGACTCGAGAATATTTCACGATCTCGCGAAACGATCGGTATAGCGCCGCGGAATCTTTATCGCGCGGTTTCGCCGAGTAAATAGTTGGATTCATAACGCTTATCCTACCCTTTTACTGCCTGTGCCATCATGGCTTGCCGCCTGCTTACAGTCTGCGAAGAGATCACGTTTGCATCCCTTCCACATTTTTCAAATACGCTGTATAAAATAATCTAATAATGAAAAAATATAAGTTGTAGGATAAAGCCTTCTCTCTCTCTCTCTCTCTCTCTCTCTCTCTCTATCGTTTTCTTTTACACAAGTATTACGAAATTAATTGACCGACTAATATTGCTCGTTAGAATATCTCTTCCGCGATATCAAACGCGTATTTGTTTCAAACCCGGGACGAGATTAACTAGCTAGGCATAAAACGGCCATCGGACAAAAGCTGACGATAATTGGTTCCGGGTGAGTAAGACTGCGGGAGGAGCGCAAACACATGGGAGGAGCAGAGAAGGTCAGAGAAGATTCGCGAGAGGATACGAATTAACCATTCTATCGGGCCCCGGCGGCGGTATTTTTGCCGAGTATTTTTGAATTTCGGCCAGGCGGCTATCAAATATTTGACTGTTTGCCTTCCATTGCCAAGATCCTTGTTGACACGGCGCAATTGATCGGGATGTCACTTTTGTCTTTCGCCAAATTATTCACGAGCCGCCGACTCGATTCGAGTCACGGCAGTATCCATCGCCGCGGGATCGATGTATCGATCTCTTGGTTGAGACCTGATTGTCGCCGCGGCTATACGCGGAACGCTACTCTCTTCTTTCGCGAATGACCATCGCTATGGGAGCCGTCCGAAAATTGATAGGGATCGATCCGCGAGCGGCGATATTGTCTCGCAAAGAAGAGGACGGGGTCTCATTGCTCAAACAATAGTCCATGCCAAGTGTAATGACACCTGACTTATTCAAGCGCGATCGATCCGAACGCAACTTGGCTTATCCACGAAAGTTGAAGGAAAGCCTGGACATTTAAGGATCGAACCAGCCGGCACGGTTCTCTCGGAATTCTTCGACGGGTGCGCGACGAACGTGTGCAACACGCGGAAACGCGAGTAGTTGTTTTTAACGGGCGCCTTTTCACCGCCGCCGCCTCCGCTGCTGCCCCTCGCCTCTCCCCGCCTAATCGCGAGTTTATGCCTTTTATCCCGACGGAATAAAGGGAGATATCCCGGGGGAAGCGTGCGATGTGCGAATATTCGGCGGCATGGAACATTTAACGCCGCGGCGCTCAGGCCGCAGTAAAAACGACGGCGGCGCCGGTGCGACTGACAGGAAGAAAGAGGGCCGCGGGGTAAAAGAAGGGGGGTAAGGGATAGAAGGGGGTGGAACAGTCTCTCGTATTTGTACTCCGACGCCGAACCGGTATATTCCCTGCCTGCGAAATTTCACCTGGTTTATATTTTCTGTCGTTTCCGGCGCATCGCGTAATTTTCATTCCCTCCCCCCCTCCTCTCTTCCTTCCCCTCCTCGCTCGCCATTCCATCGGCCCTGCTCCTCTCGCCCTTCTGGATTTTTATGGGAATAATCCACCTACCCGCAACGCCGCCACTGACACTTGCTTCATCCGTCGGCGAAGGACGCTGCTTCTGCACGCGTTCCTCCATCCGCTACGCGAAAAGGAAAGACGGTAATCGCGAGGAGATTATCGCACCGTTATATCGTTCCGGCAATAAGGACGGGGCTAATGAATGACCGAAGCGATGAATTGATCACACACATGTTGCGCATGATGGAATCGATAATCTTCTCGGATAACATTCTCTTTGCATATAAATATAGTTTTCCGGTAAACTCTGATATCGCGAGAAATATTTTGCGAGCAGGCGGCTCTCGAATAGCAAGAGGGAAAGCGGAAATAAAAGGATGTTGGCACGGGGATGGTTCACGGCGCAAGGGGGACTCGTGCGTAAACGGTATTTTTTTTTTTTTTTTTTTTTTTATTTCACCGCTTTTCCTCCGTGTCACGTACATGCTGTAAAACCCACGAAACATATATCCGTCCGACGTATGATCGTCTGTTAATTACCAACGAGGAATATTTATACACGTTTAATTTAGCCCCACCGCGCCAACAGCGTTGTCGCGCGTTGTCGATAATTGAAACAAGAAGCGATATAGAAAACGAACGATGCTGCTGCTCGTCCTCGCGAGGAGGCGTTTTCGATCGGTCGAGGAGGATGCCAAACGGGATCCTCCGCGGCATCACCCTCTCGGTATCAGTGGTCACGTAGGACGTTTTGACGTTGTACCGACACCACGACGTCGCCGAAAAAGAAGCAAGAACGGCAGCAACCGGGGGGAGAACGAGAACGAGAACGAGAGAACGAGGGAGAGTAACGCGATTACGTCAGGTACACGACGGCGGTGGGGGAGGGGGGAAGTTCGTGAAACTCGTACGTGGCGCGACGCAAAGTGGTCGGAAACGAGGTTATCATTTTCTCCGGGAAGAGCCGTCAGCTGGACCGACGGGGGGGTAGAAACCGTTAGACACCGCGAAAGTTGACGGGGAAAACGTTTGATGGACGAATATTCGAAGTTTTGACGGGGCCGTCGGCCGATCTCCATGAATTACGAATGAATTCGGCTTCTCCTCCTCCTCCCTCCTCCCTCTCTCTTCCTCTGACTCTTTCCGCCGCCTTTCGTGTCGACGTTTGCTCGCCTTTCCGCGAAAAGTCTGGCTATCGAGCAAAGTTATTTGTTCTATCCCTAGGAGGCGTCCAACTACTCCGGAAAGGAAACGGACGACATCACCGGTCACCATCACCATAAACAAGTCCGTTCAAAGGAAAGCGGAGTGGTGCCGTCGAGAACGTGAATATTTCAGAAAATGCGCAACGGATCAAACGGCAAAATTTCCTATTTACAAAAGGAAACCCCTATGATTTTTAAATACGCTCTCTAAATCTGAATCAATGGAATTTTACTGATTTGCAGTGCTGTACTACTAACTGTGTCATCAGTCACTATTTTTCAGTAATTCTGATTAAGAAAGGGATACTCTGCCCGAATCAGTGTATTATCACTGAAAAACAGTGCATACATCGCTAAACGAAATAGTTATAAGTATATCGCTGAAAGCAAACTATTCATTGTCTTTCGGTGAATAATACACTGATTCCAGATTAGAGAGCAATAAAAAAGATACCGTCATTCTCACTTTCTCTCTCTCTCTTTCTCTTTCTTTCTCATAATATTCAGACGGCTTTTACATGACGAGAAAATTAGCCGATAGGGAACTCTCTCGTTTACAAATTATAAAGCCACGATAGATTTTGAATTCACCAATTAGGACCGAGCAATTGGCTCTGTCGATTGGGTGGCCGTAGCGCGGGTATTTTTTCGCCACGACTTCGCTTTGTCGACGAATGATTATTCGTTGAATTTCGCCGCCCCCGCGAGCTTATTTTTAATAAGTAATCGCCGCGCAGCGTATAGCGCCGATTAATAATTCATACGTAAGGATTATGGATGGGCTGGCGTGAAGTAATTAGCATATAGATAAATTAAGAGTGTGTTCAATTATTATAATCATGTAATTATGATAATTCTTCGTTCCTCGCAGTTCTTTCGCTTAGCGAAATCGATCCACGTTTAGATTCTAACAAGGATCGCCGATCCCTGAAAGACTAGAGAAATTTCTTTAACCATTTGTAATTTTTCTTTTTTAATCTTGAATAAATGGAGTACGCGTCTTTTTCATCGTTAACTCATTTTCCAATAAAAATTATTACGTATATTTCTGTATCTACTTGAGCGAAATTTTACGTGGATCATTAGTCATGATTGAATACTGCACTCTCCCGCCGTCCGGACAACCCATCTTAATTATTTATTTCGAAAACGTTACATCAAACAGAAGCGAGAAATTAAATATCGTTTGCAGCGCTTCGAGTTTGTGCGTTACCTGCTTCCTCATTTCATTTCATTTCATTTTGCGTATTCCGACCATTTTTTGGCTGAATATTTTTTATGATCGGCCGGCTGCCATCATTAACTTTTTCAAATAAATTAACGCACAAAATTCAATACCGCGCCGCCTGATTCTCCGTGCTCGCCTGTTCCCTGTTTTACATAATATCGCTATAAAATGGGGAAAAACGCACTTTGCGATTATCTCGATGATTCGAAATTGCAGGCCACGCTCGCCACTCTCTTTTACATTTTGTCTGTCAAAGGCAAGCCGTTTTATTAAAAAAAAAAAGGTAATAATCGGAAAAAAGATAATTATTCAATAAAACTGCGTAATCCATCTGCTCCCCTCATACGTTGCATAAACACTATTGAACATGGATAATAAATGCGAAAAAGGCGTTTGTTGTCTAAAAAGTTGAAGCCAAATTTCTTACGATGAGAAAATCAAATTTTTCTTGGATAACTAAAGATCACAAAGCCAGTTCCTTGTGATATAAACAATGTTTTAATCATATTTGTAGAACTTCTGTATGATTACAAATATTATCAATGTTAATATTGAATAATTTTGAAAAAAAAAGAAATTAAAATAATGAGTGTTGATCTATCAATTCGTTGGTATTTCCATTGAACTCCGTCGAATACTAAATGTACTATATTGATACACTTTACCCTAATTACACTGTGATTACACTTTATTAAGGAATTCATATAATTTAACAATTTCTTTTTAAAAGGTACGCAGTGAGTACTAAACGATTTTTAGGAACGATATTACAAAATATAATAACATATCCACGACCGCCTCTGTAATAAATTCTTTTTTTATTATTTGATCAAAATTGCACATAGAAAATAATTGCGGCAGTATTTGCAACATTTATCTCGGCGCATATTTTTTTCAACATTAGCGCGCATATTCGCTACGGCTGTGTATATAAACCCAATATGTGGGGCACATTCGTATGGTGTTGCCCAATATCATATGATATATTCGCATGTGTTCAGCACCGGTCCGGCACATGGCCGATGGTCGGTGCATTCGCCAACGTACGCGCGCATATGCGCGCCGTGTGTGGAGCTGGCTTAATCCAAATCGTGTTGGGTCCGACGACAAAGAAAATCCGACGCAGTGACGGAAAGTGGCTAGTAATTGAAATTACTATCGCGAATATAGTTCGACGAGCACGATTCGATAAATTCGATCTCGCGCGGGCTGCGATTGCTCGCACGCGGAATCCGCGGCTCGCGGCGGCGGCGCGGCGCGGCGTGGCTCGGCTCGGCTCGGCTCGGCACGGTACGGCGCGCGCGGGCTCTCCGCCTAAATCGAGAAGGATCGTAATCAGCCGAATAGAGCGTGCACGAAATATAGGCGCTGATAGATCAAACAAACGTCGGATTGGATTATTTTTATCGTTGTTAATGGCGATGGCTCGGCCGGGTTTCATTTCACAAAGCCCAGCGCTAAAATCAATTCTCCTCCACCTCCTCTACCTCCTCTTCCCCGCGATCCCCGCCGCCTCCGTTCGGTACACACGCGATACCTATACACGCTCGTGCCACATTGCTCGCCTATCGCGTACACCGAAAAATGTATCTCGTAAACTCCGGAAGTAAAAATTTTCTCTTTCGCACAGATTGTCAATCGTTAATCTTAAAGATACGATTGCCGCTTTCTTTCCGCGGACACCTTTTTTTTTCTTTACCCTGGCTCGTTGACTCGTTGAGATTAAAATTGTTTAAACGATATATGCCTTTCTGCAAACACAAGGGCAACGTTCGTACATTCTATTCGTCACTACTAAGCTCTGCGCGTGAAATGAAAGGCTCGATCATATTTCAAAAGCGCGATTCCCAGCTAATTCATTGAATTTCAGCGGCCATGGCTGCCGCTGCTTCTTACGTTACAAAGAGTCGTCGGGGGAGCTCGCGTCGGCCCCGAAGAGCTTACGCTACCTCTATCCGGACATATTGTGAGGAATCTTCCTCGCACACTCGCGATGAATTGAAGGGAGAGCGCGCCAGCGCTCGCAACGTTATTGAGACAGCATTTGCGTTTCGGTACGCACGAACGCTGTAAGCCAACTTCAATCGGAGGAAAAGCAGCGTGCGAGCGCGAAAGGTGAATGCGGGACGGATGATGTGAAATGAATCGGGCAAACGGACAGACGTGACAGACATAATTCCCCAAGTAAGCAGTACTTAGGGGGAGACCGCCACCCGGGGGACACCTGTCGATTCCCACCGGGAAATATTGGACTGTCTTCTCGCGCGCTTGCTTTCGCATTCGCGCTCGCAGCATTCGAAAAATTCTCTCCGCGACCGCGGGACTCGGCTTTTATGCATCGCGACATCGAATTCGCCCGCTGCTTCTCTCCCGAAGGGGAAACGTCTTCGCGCGCGTTTGAGGTGACTCGCGCCTCTACGGAAAGATGGCAATAACGTTTGTACAAGCTTAGAGAGAGAGAGAGAGAGAGTGTAAGGAGAGTGGAACGGATTCTGCCGGAAGTTTGCCGTTTTAAGACAATTTTTGGTAACAGGCGGGATACTCGGAGTAACAACACGGAAAGAAAAATTTCGCTGAAATACGGATCTGAAAATTTAAACACGTTAAACTATAAAAAAAATTTATATTGGACATTTGGGCTGGCTGCTGAAATGTCAAAACTTTTTGCAGCGGTGTCATCATCCTTGAGTGTCTCACATAATAATTTTGATGGTCCGACATAAAATTATTTTCTGATCTGTATCTAGCTAAATTTTTAGATGCCGCAGTAAAATTGTTCTTCCCGTGAATAAACGATAAACATACGCACACGAATACGCGAATGACATACGTCTATTATATAATATACACATGTATAAATAGCGGAAATAAAAGTGGCGGAACCTAGTTATAGTCTCTCAGTACGAGCGAAAACGGATATCTTTTCCATATTTTTTTAATTAATCACCTTGCTACTCTAGTAGCATTTAAATGTCAGTAGTGCTCGAGATTTCAAAAATCTTCATGGCACAATGAAATTATCACGCAGTGGCGCGGCAGCGTGCCTATGCCTAGATCTAGATATCATTGCCGTCGGCTATCAACCTTAATTAAATGCCGTACCACGGATAATTAGTAATGGGTTTCGCTACTTTTGCCGCGTGCGCTGTTGCAACCCAGCGAGATTCACTTCATAGACAAACGGGATCGTGAGAACGCCGGAGCAGTCATTCAAATACAAACGGTCGCGCTTACTCGAGCTGCTAATTATATTTGCAATTAACTCCGAAGTGTCCGCTTGCGCGGATTCGAGCGGGTTGCACGAAGAGAAAGAAAGACGGAAAGAGACAAAAAGATGAAGGGCGGGGGAGGGGGGAGACGCGTACGTGCGGAGATAGGGGAAACCGACTAAGAGAATGCGCAAAGTGAAAGGAGAAAAGGGAGGAAAAAGAAGAAAGAAAGAGAACATATGATGAGAGAACGAAGGGAGGAAGTTGATCGGCTGGCGTACTTCTTTATCAGACATTTATTAATCCATCATTTTGTCCATCATTAATTTCATACAGCAGTTTCTTCATGGCTGGCTCCATATAAGATTTTAACAAGTGCAACTACTAAAGCCGGGCATGATATCGGAAAGTCGATGGATTTATGAGAATTTGCCGTGGAGGGCGAGAGCGGAGGGCAGGTAGGGTCACGCGGGGTCACGGCGGACCGCAACGACAGGCTAACACGATTAACTAAAAAAATATTTCATCTCGCAAAAAGCTCATAAATGAATTTTTCGCTCTTGGTCGGACCGATTCTCTGTGAAAGCGCGTGTGTATGCGTACGCTCATAATTTGCATAATTGACGTCGGTTCGGTTCTGACATAATGAAATATCCGAATGTCTTTTTCGACGAGCCTTTCAGTCAATCACAGCCAGCCTGGCAATTTTATTCGACACTAATTAAACCTGTATTTGAGTTCATTTTTTACGTGCGTTTGAAAGCCAGACAGTATAAATCTTCGACGGCCGGGATCAGTTTGCCATTAAAATCGATTTACGACTTCCGTCAGATGTGCGTGGACGTCGCTCTATCAAGATTTGTTTAAAAATACTTGAGGCAGACTGAAAGATGGGAGTGCATCTAGCCGCGACTCTCCGTAAGATTCGGTTTCTCTCAAATAATTGGAAATCGCTAATTATTACGTTAACCGTGAAGCACGATGTCTTTTCGCGTCACCTCGGACCAAAGCCCTTCCCGCGAAGCGTCATAATGAGAGACCCGTATACCACTCGAGACTCTCGCTAACTCCCAACTCTCTCGGAGTCGTTTAATGGCAAGAGACGTGTTATTACTTCCTAATTGGGCCATTATTCACGAAACTAAATCCATGACTGCGGTATACGCGGCTTGTTGCGCTGCGCCGTTGGTGACTATTGCAATACGAGACGCGCTGCAAAAACTAACATTTAACATCCCTCACAAGTGGGAACACCAAAAACGATCGGTCCCATTGTTATCCCGCCACGTTCGATGCCTCGAAGGAGAAGAGAAAGAGCTTCTTCGCGGCAGTTGTGCGATTGTTTCGCAACAGGGAATTCCACTAGACGAATATACGATCGCGGGATTCACGTCAGGGAAGCCTTCAAAGGAGGACAGCTTTCCAAACACAAGGACGACGCGACTGCATGCTTCGGGAGTTCTGCTTGAGTCCTGTTTACACGCGTTCGCAAATACAGCCACAGGTATCGGAGCTAACCGAAGCGAAGAATTGATAAATTAGTTATTCCGTCAGTCGGTCGCCGCTGTGTTTCCGTAACCGTGTTTGATCCTGAGCTTTCGAATAATCATGTCCGTTTATATCGAGCGTGAGCTCGATTTTCCCGGTACTCGAATTTCTCCCGATATTCGTGGAGGTAAGAGCGCCACGCGCTCTGGCGATCTGGGAATTATTTTCCACCGAAGCGATGGACGACTTTTGCTAATTATATATTCGCGGTTAATCCCGAAACACGCTCGAATCCGCAAGATGCAAGGGACAAGAAGGGGGGAATGGTAGTCTAACAAAAATTTCAGATAATTAACTATATTTAATATGATAACGTGAATTTATTTAAACCGCCTTGATTCCCGAACGTCACATTTGCTAGTCCAAAAATATCTTTCAGCGTAGAAATAGAGCATTGTCACTCGCACGTCTGCCGGTGCTGGAGAGAGAGAGAGAGAGAGAGAGAGAGAGAGAGAGAGAGAGAGAGAGAGAGAGAGAGAGAGAGAGAGAGAGAGAGCCAAGAAAGGTCCAATTTGGCCGTTTCAAATGAAATGTTTGAGATCTGCGTACGGGCGAACAACAGCGGAGACAAGGCTGCCGGTCGATAACACGTCGCTGCACCTCGAGCCGTGACGAGGCTGCGACATCGGGATTGTGATTAGGGGCCGGTCGGCAAACAATGCCTAATTACATAATTATTGTGCTGCGGGCCGTAATTAAGACACATTACTCCGCTCGCTTGGTAATTCATTACGCTTAATGCCTTCCCTGCCTCCGTCGTTTCATCGCGGATGACAGTCGCGACGGTTCTGCTAAATACCGTTACCGTTGAAATATCACCCTGCCAACTGGCCGCTGCCAGTTGACGAGATCGCGATCGCGGTGCAGTCTCGATTGTCCCTGATTCGCGCCAAGCAATATTTAGCGCCCTCGTTCAATATCGACGCACTATGATTTTTCAAACGTTTGAATGTTTGATTGCGAGACTGACCGTGCGATTTTCGGAGTCGACAAGATTATTCTTTAAAAGCGTCCTAGATATCGAAATGAAATGGAAATTAAAGAGACTCGAAGAATAAATTATAGGTACGTAGGTACGGAGCTGTATATGAACTTTGAATATGTTGCGTTTATAAAGAGAAAAGGCGTCCCCTATTTTTTAATTTTGCAACATATATATTTGATGTTCGCAAAAACCGATGTCCGACAACTCCGTACGTTACCACGTTGGACGGAACGGCCTAAGGCGATGCATAGACGCGGATCCGGTGGGTTACATCGTCGATATAATTGTATGGAAATAAAAAGCGGTTCTTATCGCGAGGCGTATCTTTGCCCGCGGTAAGGGAAGAGAGAGGGGGAGGGGTCGGAGGAGAAGCCTCCTTTGTAGGTGGATGAAGAATGGAAAGGTGGAGAAAAGGGGGCGCGAGGGATTTATGCCTCGGCTAACATTACTCTTAACCGTAGCTTATTATGGAAATTTCCTTAAATTGTGGGTTGGAGAACGCCGAGAACAATGCAAACAGAAAACGGATAATTATTGGACTGTGAATCGCGGCGAGGCACGACGCGTCATCACGAATGCCTGGAGAAAAGTCAACAGTCGATAATCGAGTCGTAAATATTCGGTGCGAGAAAATAATAAATAAGGCACATGCCATGGAAATGTGTTTGACGTTGTGACGATTAATAAATCGATCAGATTAACCATTTAAAATTCACTCGGGGAAAGAAACGTTTTGTCGATATTGAACTTGTTATGGTTTAAATAATTTACAATTCGCTTCTCTTACGGTTACGTTGATATTATTTCGTTATGCTTCCAATTTTATCCCGTCTCTATTTTATATGACGAAGGGATAGCCGCTTGATAAAATACATTGGCTTTACCGAACTTTCTCCGGTACGGTGGAATATATGTAAGTCGAAACAACGTTATCAAGCACGGGGACATTGTCATCTGAGCTTATAAGACGCCAGGGGATTATCAAAATTATGGAATTGTCGCAGAGGATTGTAAGATTATTATTTTTTCATGAGGATGAAACTACATGGTAATCTATGTGTAATTTGGATAATATTAAATCGTCAGAGCCTTCCGAAAAGTACACCAACGATTGTTTCATTTTCCTGACTGATACCGGGTGTATCTAGCGCTGTTACCCGCCGGTTTGTTTAATCAGCAGGTGCGAGGGAAGGTTCTGGAAGGAAGCAAACAGTAGCCGCTATTAATTGAAGGAGCATCTGCTGGGCGATACGCGATTAGAGTTACAAGCGCCGCGGCAAATATTGTCTTTTCTAATCTGATAGTGCCGGCGCACTATCTTGGAATTAGCGTGGACGAGGAATCGAATTCTTAGAGAGTTAATTGGATCCTCCTCGGGGATTTGGCGCGAAGATTCCGCGCGCTCGAAGACAAACGGGAACGGCCGTAACCCTTCCTTCCTTCCTGTTTAACTAAGCTGCACAATGGATACACTCCATAGTGTGCTCTCACAGTCTCACTATAACTAATGGTATCTTAACAACATTGCGAAACGAGTCCGGGTCCACTGGGTATTTCGTCTCTCTCTCTCTCTCTCTCTCTCTCTCTCTCTCTCTCTCTCTGTCTTCCTCTTGTCGTAGACTTTAATAAAGAAACAAATGCAAAGCACTGACGCTAAGCATTTCTACTCACCTAGGAATCAATAAATTTTCAATCTCTATTGAAAGTTCCAGAGAGATAGATCTTGCCCAGTCGTATTGCGTGACAACAAGTGTAACCTCTTCTTCGGATAAACAGTAATTCGGTTTGACGGTGCAATAAGCGAGAAAGGAGTCAACGTTTTCCCTTTCCCTCCCTCTCCCCCCTCTCGCGAGATAATGTCGCAAACAGATCTGAAAGCACCGGCGAGACAAATGAGCGGGATTTGAATAAAAAGGAGGAACAGAGAGAAGTGGCGTGGGAGCGGCGAAAACACTCCCGCGCGTCGATCGATTCAATTAAATTATTCGTATCCATCGTGCTCTGGACCATCCCCCCTCCTCACCCCCGGTCCCCTTCGCCTCCTCGCGCGCACGTCCCCACCAATCCCGTCGTTGGTCAGGGTAACAAACCGAGGCAATTAACAATCAATCACAGGTGTCTCTCGCGTCATTGAAATGACGTCAAACATTGTATTTGTGTAATTGTCCATTTATTCCAGTCTCTCGGCTGTCACCTGACAAATTGCGAGCCTCCAGTCCGCCCCTCCGCGCGCCTCTCCCTCCCTCCCTCCTCTCGAGCCCCTTTCACCCCATCACGAGCACGCGGACCGGTCGCGATGCCGCGCGCTCGACGCATTTTCCTGTCAATCGCGAATGAATTGTCGCCGGTTATATTAATTAGCGGCGGCCCTCCGGGAATCGTTACCTACTGGATAATTGCGATCGTCGAGTTCGATCGCACGTAACATACTTTCATACGCGCTCGCGCACCTGCGCGCACGTGCTGCAGCTCGCTTCTGCCGCCGCGAGAAAAGGAAAGCGTCGCTAATCATAAATCCGATGCAGGGAGTTTTTCTACTTTTTATCGGAAATGCAGACGGGGCAAGAAAGTTTTGTTCCCTCCCGCTTCGGGTTTACTTTTCGCGGCCGCGGATCGTTATATGTTGATGAGCACGCTCATCGAACGGCCACGGGAAAAGAAGCTTCTCTCTCTCTCTCTCTCTCTCTCGCTCTCTCATCCTCGAGGAGAACGTTACCGACGCCAAATCGAACTCGACGGGAAATCGGAATGGCTGGTGTAACGCGAATTCAAAATACGCGTTGGTGTTTGATTGAGACGTCACTCAAACGTGTATGTTGACTGATAGCCCCATTAACACGTTGACGCACTATCTGTGTTTGCCGGCGCGCTCAGTGTCCGAGTGCGATCAAACCCGCGCAGCGATTTCCAAATATTTTATTACTTCCTTTATCATTTCATAGAGCGTGTCACGCTCTACGTCATAATAATGGAAACGTATTTTGCGATCTATCGCCGATATCTCTGGACGCAAACTGAAAGATTTATATCGGGAGAGGGACGGAGGTCGATACCCAAGTGATATATAAACGACGAGTGCCTACTGCTCCGGCCATCATAATTATTTCAGGAAGAGATCTTCGCCTTCACGGCAAGTGACTCGCGCAAAGACTTAGCCCGGCGACGACAAAGCTACAATTTTACCTGACCTGGAAGGGTCACAACGACGACGACGTCGACGACGACGACGAGAACGACGAGAACGACCACATCTGAGTGGAATACCGACATCGGCAGGTATCTCGTAATCGGCAACATAACCGGGGAAAAGTTCGGCGACAGTTCCTGACGAGTGTATCCGTCGTCGTGCTCGATCCATTAGTGTAATTGCAATTTATTTAGTAATTACTTTAATTAGTGAGCACCCACCCGTGCTTCAAGAGGTTCGCTGGAGTTGCATCAACGGGGAGAGAACCGGGCGGGACGGTGGAACACAGATGAAGGGCGCGGAGGGGGGAGGGAGGAAAGGGGGAGGGCAGCGGCGGTAGGTAGGGTACTAACGGAATTAATTAATGAATTAGCCTTAAGGGATAAGGCGTAAAAACAAGCGGAGAATCGGGTTGAGGCGGCGCGGACGAGCGCCCGATTAAAATAAGTGGACTAAGTAAGCGAGTAACTAGCTAAGTGACGACTAACTGCCGTAACGTCGGAAAAGAAGAGCGAGGCGGATTCTCCGTGAGAATTAATGGCGTTCCCTCCCCCCCTCCCCACCCGTCCGAAATCCTTTCTTATCCGAGTCGCTTTAATACAACCGGCCGGCCTGATGCAAATTAAACTACCTTCGGAAATCCTTTATCGCGCTGCCGCGCTTAAGAGATATTTGCGCGCAAATATTCCGGACTAACTCGATCGTCAGTATAATTGACCCGTGCAATTTTTTCCAATAACTGTTCCGCTCCGAAAATGATTACGCGAAAAGATTGGGACACCCAGTATGAGATAACGGTCGGAATTTGTTAGTTCGGGGTTCGAGTGCTGATAATCGTACTATGCGCGCAGAGATAATGATAACGGCCGTGTCACGAGTGTTCCGTTTCCGAACCTAAGAAACTTAATCCGTTTAATTATCAATATTACTTTGTAATAATCTCAAATTCATGTGGATCATGACCCATCTCTAGTGAAATTAGGAAAAAGCCTGGGAGTAAATTGATTTTTTATGTCATTTTAATTTTCTTACTTTTTAACTTTCTATTGAATGTAATTTTATAAATCTATCTCAAAATATTAGATATAAAGGACTGAAAAATGCGCTTGTTTTTTTATTTTTATTGGATATTATTCTGTTGGATATTTCTATTGAATATTTAATATTTTTGACGTTGCATCAAAGTGAAACATTTTTATGTACAGTTTAATAATTATAGTTTAGGAGTTTATTTCGAAATTTGGTTTCTATGATAGTTGAAAAATTTCTCGCGACGTAGAAAAAAAATTAGTCTCAAACACACAAAAAAATGAATTCTTAAATAAATAGATAAATGCTTTAATCTATTAATATTTTATGCTTAGAATAGCGCCAAGAATAAACAATCTTTGATTAAAAATAAATTATTCTTCAAACAAAGAGAAAAGTTATTCTCAATTAAAAACAAATTTGATTTTATTTAAAAAATAGAAATTATGTTCGTTTAACATTAAATATGCTTGTATTAGGATTATTTTTTATTCAATGCGGGCGGACCTGCTGCGGCAGATTCATTGCACATTTCACTCATGTTGTTTGTGGGTAGCAGATCCGCAGCATATCCGTCTGTGTGTGTATACAGGCAACCAGCGTTCTTTATCACTGTGTTAAAGTCGGCCGTTTGTTAATTATAGACATAGGTTAAGTAGGACGAGCTAAACATTTTACTTTTCTTTGAAAGTTTGAATCACATTTTGAAGGCATGCTCTGTGAATGTAATATTTCACTTGCCAATTATCCTCACTTATTTCATAATCATTGATCTATTCGAAAATGGGTTTGGTTATTACTAGTCAAAATAATATTGTTGGCAGAAGTGAAAATTACTGGCGTTGCGTTTTGTTTTACCAGTAAAATCAGTAGACGATTTCAAATAATCCGAAATGCCATAGAGATTTTCAGGTTTGAAATTGCGGAAATTCCAACGTTACCGCAAGCTTGTAACATTACAGAAATCTTTTGTAACCTCCATACAAAATTACAATGTAAAGTTTATGCAATGTTTTGTAATCTTTCAATGCTGGTTATGATTCTAATCTTCACTTTTTATAACAAATGTTATATTAATAATTAATATTATTAAAATATGAATTTTTTTAATTTTATACTTTTTCCCTTTTTTCTTCATCTGTATCTTTTTTAATATTTAAAAACTCCTTTTTTCCCTCTTTCATTTTTCATTATTTTATTTTTTATTTAACTTTTAGTTTTTTGATTACCCAACTCTGCAAATGACTTACGAGAGTTTGTAACGACGGTGCGATGCAAGAAGATTTCCCTAAAAGTCGTTGATCAATACACGCGGTAACGCACGGTCCCGTAAGATAGGCCACACGCCGCGCATCGTCTGGCCCGTCTCCCCACTCTCTTCGGTCGCTCGGTCATTCACGCTACCCGAGGCGCACGTGATCGACAGGCTGCACGTGCGCCTCGAGTAGCGTGAATGACCTTGCGACGGAGGAGAGTGGGGAGGCGGGCCAGACGGCGTGCCGTCTATCTTACGGGGCCGTGCGCGGTCAACAACCCGAGTGGGGCATTTAACAGAGACGGCACGGCGCGGCGGCGTACACATAATGCGGAGTCTCTCTCGCTGCGCGAGACTATCGCAACGATTTTTAGGGAGATTTTGCATCGCGTTACAAATTCTCGTAACTTATTTGCAAGGTTGGGTAATTAAAAAATTAAAAGTTAAATAATAAAGTTAATAACTTTTAACTTAACTTGGTTAATTTGAAATAATTTAATTTTTCATTTTAACTAGTTATTTTTGAAACACCTGAACTTTAATTTATTAACTTTTTGCTAAAGTTAAAAATTTATTTGTATAAAAAAAGGTTATAAAAGAAAAAATTTTAAAAGAAGGCAAAAAAACAAAGGCAGAAAGAGTTTAAAATGAAGAATGAAAGGAAAAGAAAACAGGAAAGCGAATATACACATAAGAATAATAGATATTTTTTATAAACGCTGGATTAGGTATAGTATTTTGAAATTTTAATATAGAAATAAAAATTTATTTAATAAAATATTATTTTCTTTTCTGTTTTTTAGAAAAAAATCACATGTAATAGACGGATAGATATAAAACGTTGGATATGAAAACGAAAAGATATAAAATAATGAAAATTAAAAAGAGAAGAAAGGAGTTAAATGGAAACAAATAGCATTCAAGGATAAAAATATATGTGTATTAAGAATTCATTCTTTTGTGTGAATTTCTTCATGCAAATTATGTCTGTTTATTAAATTCTTTTAAAAGATTTTTACTCTTGTATGTATATGAGAATAAATTGTTCATTTGATTCCTCTTTTTTCCTGGTGGATGCACCGAAAATCGGCTCATACTTTGGAAATCTCAGGTCTAGAGAATTCTCGTAATCCAATTATATACTTAAATTTTGTGTTATCAATTATTTCTGCTCAGCTGCTCAGATAACTTCTGTTTAGCAGCTAACAACTTGGCAACACCAAGGCTGCCTTGTTTCGTCGCCACGGCTGGAGGCTACCGTGTTTTTTTTTTCTATAAACCTGACTCCAGCTACAAATCAGTTTCACGTGACTCGCGCGGTCGGACCGGCGACACACTCGTGCGGAAACAATGCCGCTAATGGAGAAAAATCGCCCAGGTGTGATAACGCGGTGCCTTCGTATCCGCTAATGTGCTACACGATGTGCTACAACTACCCGCGCAATTAAGCGAAACATGTCGTCGGGACGTTGAAAAAAAAAAACGAACGAGTGTTGTCATTAAAGAATCTTTTTCGCAGCTGAAGCATAACTAAATGTGATACAAAAAAAGAAATATGTCATACACGTTAAAATGTGGAGCAGAGACTACGGCATAGTGAGAGAGAGACAAACGACTTAATTATATGATAACGAGTTGCAGAGTGCAAATTGTCGCGCTACCAGGAAACGGTCACTGAATTGAGGAACGTTCAGTTCCATTTAGCTTCCTTCGGCGATCGATCCAACAACCGATGTAACAACAAGTGCGCGGAGCAGCGATCCGTCGTGATCTCACGATTGACCTGATTTTCCGCAAGATTAATTCGCGTGATTCACTTTCAGAACCGTGTTTAGTCTCCCGGCACGGAGGGGGTTTTATTTTTCCGTCCGTCCTCTCCCCCCTCCCCCGTCAAGCGTGTAGATATGCGACGGTCCATATAACTAAGGGATAGGACGAGACGGGGGGGGGAGAGGATCGACGGTGGCCGAAGGATCCTTCGCCGCGATCCTTCGAATTGGAGGGAATCGAGAGACTGTGAAATTTTCATTCGTGCTGGTAGCAACGCCGGAATGTCGCCGCGCTGACCGCTCGCTGGGAATTCACTCGTGCTACCGCCGGCCGCCGCCTAATAACTCGAGTAGAAGAGGGATGCTTCTCTGCAGATACGACTGTAACAAGGAATAATTGAATTAGAAGGACAAATGGTCTCCTCCTTTCGCCTACAGGATATTTCGTCGGTGTTTCCACGATGTTGCCGCCCAAAAATATTTTATAATCCCGCGCGTATACTCGTCGTAAACAATATAATGCGTTTTTTTTCGCGCTCGCTTCTCAGATAATTTCCAATCGGCTATCACGATTGCACGTTGTGCTCCTATAAAAAATGAGAAAGGCGGGGGGGGGAGGGAGAGAAAAAGAAAAAGATACGACATTTAATTAATACGCGGGACACACGTAAATTTTATTCCGTCGAGGGTCGAAGCGCAAAAACGAAACGCGGGGGAGTGGAGTTAATTAATTATTCCCTTATTACGCTACACCGGGACGCGAGGGAGCGCGAGAGCGCGCGGGGAGAGGGCGGGCAGAGAACGAGACTGCAGTCGTCTCATTTCTGACTACCTAGCGAAAATTTCGCTAAAGTGCTGCTCATGTGGAAATGACATAATTCGCGTGCGGCAAGGGCAATTGGCAGTAATTAAAGTGGGGCGGCGAGAGAGGGGTGGCCGGAGGGTAGCGGGGCATGAATGAAATTAAGGCGGGTAGCGAAGATGACCGTTTACATGGGTCCACGTCTGCTCGACTACGCTCTCTGTGCCGCGACAATAAAACGAATTTGCATACGGGACAACTCGCCCCCGGACGAATGTGTCCCGTGTCTGCGTCTCTCTCGGCCGGAACATTTTCCTCGGACGAACGAACGAACGAACGAACGGACGGAGTCATCGGCGCGCCCGAAAAAGCTGAATTGCCGTGTATTAAGAATTTATTAACCGTCCTCCTCCCGCCCAATCGTAGATATCTCCACGGCCGCGTAGAACGAAATTCTGCAGCTAAGAAATTGTGCAGAGCTATTAAAATATTCGTTTTAACGTACGGATATCGCGCTTGAATAAAACGTAGATGTTGTTCCTTTCTTATTGAGATTCACCACTTGCTGTGTGTGTGTGTGTCTAACGTTCACTTTTGCATCAGCTGCCTTCTGACACCCGATACGAACTGTTCCAACGGATGGAATTTTCGCGCGACAGTGACGTTCGTAACGTTCGAGAGATAAAAAATGGACAAAGCCGAATTGCAGAAACATTCGCAAGGAAGGCGAATGCCGAAGCGGAACACCGCGCAGCATTTTTGCGGCGAACGGACGACGATTCGCGTTAGTGTGTGCGCGCGCGTTCGCTCGCTCGTTCGCTCGCTCGCTCGCTCGCTCGCGCTATAACGTATTTGCGAGATCCGCCGCGCTGATGGACATATAATGCGACGTGTGATTGTAGGCCCGCCAATCGCGGCCGATTGTGCCCCTGAAGGCCCGCTAACTATCTCAAACTAGCCCCATTCAAGCCTCGCGACCTCTCTCTATCCACCTCTATCTGTCTATATCCATCTCTGTAGCCCGCCACCTCAGCCACTCTACCCCTTTCGCTCTCTCAACCCCGGGTCTCTTCCGACCATCCCTCCCTCCCCCCTCCCGGCTGGTCCGTCTCCATCCAAAGCCAACGCAAACGCGCGAGTCTACGCGCGTCGCGTCTCCGCTCCTGCGGTTCTTCCGCATATATATATATATATATATATATATTATTATATTATATATATATATATATATAATATTTTGTGTGTGTATGTATACATATATGTATACGTATACATACATACATACATACATACATACATACATACATACATACATATATATATATTATATATATATACGTAAGATATACATACAGATATAATATAAGCCACACGCGTACGTGGAAATTCCGAATCTATCAGCCGCCCAGACGAATGCAAATGGCGCATGAAGCGCGCTTAATAAAGCCTGTACGCAACTTGCGAATCACAATTTTCTTTAGGACGTGCTGCCCGTGACGATCACGCGTGGACTCCGTGCGAAAAATTCCTGGCTCTTTCGTGCGAACGACGCGATTCATCGGGATATTAAATAAATGCATCACATTTAGCGGCGGCTTTTCAGCGAATTCGTGTCCTGAATATAGCGAATACGCGATTCGATCGCGTGGTCATTTCTTTTTCAAGTAATTTTTTTTCCCCGGGGATAAGAATTTAGGGGAACGATTCCGAAGCGATCGAAAGAAACGATTGTCTTTCGCGAATTTTGTCGACGGACCAAGACAAAATACCGCGTGGAGGGCAAACTGATGAACGATCACAATAAAAAGCATTTTATTGTTTCTACTTATTCTATGAAAAATATGTATTATATAATAATTGCATTATCTACATCACTGCGATATGTATATAATCCGTTTATATTGTATACCAGCATATAAAAAATATCACTTAACATTTTCTCTCTTACCCACACACACTTCAACTCAGTGTACATTAATATCTAATGTAAACTTACGTTACATTAGATTTAACTTGTCTGGTTGTTCAAAATTGAGATATGCAATCTTGACACAATCGGAGGTTCATATATTAATTTCCATAAATGCATACTTAAAAAAGTGGAAGAATTACCTCTAGCTAAAAGGAAATATCTATAAAAAGAATTTCAAGATCTCGCAATTGTCACATATCTATTGATTACGACGATACGCGTTTGCGCTCTTTCTGTTCTGTTTTTCTTTCTTTTTTTTTTACAAAATATCTAGTTGCGATTTTCGTCGAATAGCCGATAATAAATTCATCGATATTTGCGGATCAGTTATTACTGGCTCGCACGATCCATCCACCTCATCTCGACATTTTTGTTGCGGTAGCCACCTGCAAATTAAAAGTGACGTTTTGTTTTCGTTGCAATAAAAGTTTCTAAACGAGTCGATTACCTATGAATTACGGGAGAGAGCAAATTCCTGTCGATCGATGAGGGATCTCGCGCACCTGTCATCCAGGTAACGATTCCACCTACCACAAGTACCACCAGCGTGCCAATAGGAGCAACCCAGTGGTAGGACAGCCGATACAATGGGAAGACGTCGTCGTCGCTGTGCAACACGTGCGAGTTAATCGGAACTGATAACGAGATAAAGAACGTTAATTAAAATAAAACTAGCGAGACTCACTTGATCCATTCGAATTGCCTTAAGACGTGCTGACTGACGTTTCCCGCGCAATGCGGAACTGGAAGTTTCTTCGGCCTCACGAGACCAGAACCAATAACCGCATTCGAACCAAAACTGACCCATCCAGCCAGTATGAAGCCTGCAATGGCACCGATAAGGGCACCCTGCACAAAATATATTTACACGAAATAATAGGGCACGTTTGAAAAATAATTTACTTGCGTTTGAGATATTTCATCAGATTTTGTTTCGTACCTTGGAATTTGCCCATGGAAATAAGATTCCCAGAGTGAAAACGCCGAAGGAAGTCCCGGCAGCGATTGCGGCCAAACTATTCGTCACCTGAAGCGCGTTAATAAAAATTGTTGCAATATTTTAAGATACATTGCGACAGAACGATAACATAGAATCCGGATACTCACGGATAAAACTCCCCCTAGTTTCTCGATCAAGAATACCAAGCACAGCGCCAGCAAACCGAATACGATGACTAGGGTTTTTACGAAAATCGTGGAACAGCGTTCGTTAGGCTTCATTTTAAAGCAACCTTTGACGAAGTCCTCCAGGATCACAACGGACGTCGAATTGAAGCCCACTGATAATGAACTGTGGAAAGGAGAACAATTCTAATATTTGCTGGCGACGGATCAACAACTGAACATTATTGTCAGTACCGACAATCGCTAATTTTCTTAGTCGGCCGAAAATGAGTTTTTATTTATTTATTTTTTTTGTTTTATATTGAAATTATGAGTGCAAAAAAATTTGAAGAAGTAATAAGTTATTTTGCTCGTCTGCTGTTTGATTTGACCAGTTAACTGTTTATTAACATTTTTTTTTTTTTCAAGATAAAAATTCTTTCATTGTTATTTGAAATTGTTGATTTGTTTGAAAAAACAATAACCTCGGCAAACGATTATTACGTCTTATTATTTAATTACATGAGTTCGATCTTGAATACCTGAGCGCCGCGCCAAAAATTCCGGAAATAAAGAGGCCAGGTATCCCGTGCAAATGACGGGCGATTTCCATGACGTAAGCCGGCAATAGCTGATCGTCAGCCGTAATTAAGCCGGTAACTCTTGGATCGCATTTCGGTGGCGACCACCAAGCGAGAAGGACCAGTCCGCACCAGCAGCATATTGAAATAAACACCATTATGCTGACGGTAAATATCGCGATGGATCTGTAATCGAGACATCGATATGCAAAGACGTCAGCTACATTAACATTAACATTTAATATTAACATTAATAAATATAAATACGAGCGAAAATATAAATACAAGTGTATTTATATTTTCTGGTATCTCTTTTCATAGCACAAAATTATCGTGATCAAAGCGTTACTAACGCGTGTGTATATAATCGGTGTACTTACAATTGAGATATTTTCGTACTTTTTAACGATTTGTATCGTTGCACCATAGTTTGATTGACGGCGATATACGCGGTACAATACAACCAAGAACCAATCAGTACAGTCCAAACGGTGTGCCTCGTGTAGGGCGATGGATCGAAGCTGAACAATATGCAAGAGAATATTTAGTGCGTTTGCGCAAAACAATCCCGATCGCACTCTTTGAATTCTTACTTGAGAAATTCGACGCGACCGGCATCCATGGCCCTGGACCAGATCTCAGACGCTCCCATTTGATAGGTCCCTAGAGCGGTAACAGTGATAACTGCGGCTATCATCACGCCGACTTGTAACGCATCTGTCCAAACCACTGCTCGAATACCACCCTAGAATTAAAAAGCGATAATAATGATTTGTAATCTTAAACAGACATAATTTGCTTACATGAAGAGAAAAAATTTCTTCGTGTAAGCAAATTATGTCTGTTTAAGATTATAAATTCTTCCAAGATTTTATATTCTTGCTTATACATGAAACAATGAATTTTGTTGATTTGATACAAATTTTTTTCTGTTTACCCCCCAACAAGAATTGAAGTTTTGAAATTTGATTACCATAAGTTTGCAGAATTAAAAATCATGAAATTTTTTTAAATATATGCTGGTCTTATAAGAATTTGACGTTCTAAATCCAAATATGACTTCAAATTTGCATGACATTACAATTTTGCGAGAAATGGCTTCAAGGAGGCTAAAAATACGTAAAGAATCAGTAGAATTTTACCTAATCGGTAAGAAAGTTTTTCATCGTAGGCCTACGCAATTTGATTCAGATGGTTATGATTAATTTTCTTTTTATCTCAATTAAAAAAAAAAAGAGCGGTATTTCCGCGGCAGCGTTACCCCCACGTCTGAAGAATGCAATAATGGCGAATGCTTTTTCGAGTGCTTGCATGCAATTGCATAACGGTCGACAACACTCGCGCGTGCGCAGGCGGCGTATAATAAACAAATTTGTAAAGAGCCACTCAACCACGATAAATTCTCATTAATACGAGATCCAACAAATTGCTCGGATAATTACAGGCGCGCGATCCCGCGATTAATCACTTCAGCGCCGGCTTTGTGATCCGCTGCTACGATAACATCCGCTCGACGTTCTCCGCGCCATTGTTTCCCCGCGCCATTGTCGGGCTTTCAGTTTCCGTCCATAAACATTTCCAGTACTAAGGCTCTCGCGTGAGATTCTTCGCGGCATTGTCCACTGAAAATTGTTTCCTACGGTAGACCGTGTCCGAGGAACTCCAGCCATCCCGCGGGAATTCGGCGAACGAGCCTCCCTCGGAAAATTAGCTTAGGCTTCCGTTCCCTCGGCCGCCACGACCGTTTTCGCCCCTGCCGCGTTGTCATGCCGCTCTTGTTAACATTCACTTATAATGTAATCGTGCGATTTTTCATGCAGTGCTGATCACTCGTTTTTTTTTCTTTTTTTTTTCTTTTCACATGTGTTTATGCATACAGGAAAGAGGAACGGAATTAATTCGTCGACATTGATTCAATTGACATCAATTAAAAAAACATTAGGCGACGTAGAATCGCAACTTACCAGAACGGTATAAAAAACGCAGACGATGCACATAATGCTTCCAATCAAATGTATATTGATGTCGCTCACTGTAACGAATCGTCAAGAAGCTTAATGAAGATCGATTAAAGTTTTAACGTAAATAATATGGCTATAAAGTACCTTGATTTAACGCCAGCGCCGGGACATAGACCACAATTGATTGGTAGAGAATCTGAAATCAGTCGATTCTTATTCATACGACTTTCCGAAATAGTCGCGAAGGGGGCAGCGTGAACAGGCTATGGACTTACCACGTCAAGAACGAAAATAAAAGAGATCAGAATCCGCACGGGTCGGTTGAATCGAATTTCCAAATACTGAAAAGGAGAACGTTTACCGTGAAAAGTGTGCCTCATTGGGAGGCACGTTAAACGGAATTAAGCGTAAGGGACGCACCTCGTAAACGGAGTTGAGTTGCAGAGTGGTAAAGACAGGAAGATACACAGTGGCGACCACGATGCCGGAGAAAAGAATCGAGATGATGGTGATCCAATATTGCGTGCCGAAGTTGTAGATCTCCGCCGGAGTGCCCAAGATCGTCACGCCTGATATGAAGCTACAGTTACGATCGGAATTGATTAAATATTCTATGACTAATCAATCAAGCCCGAATCGAAAGATAAACGTCAATAAATTACGAGCCAATTTTTACGTAACGTTAATCTCTAGAACTGACGCGAGCGCTGCTCATACGTAACGTTAAAAGAGCCTTCGTTTTGAATCGAGACATGGGATTTGCGAGGCCGATCAAAAAAAAAGAAAAAGAAAAAAAAAGAGAATTTCTCAACAGTATCGTCGACGCTAATGAATTCCTTAATTCTTCAATTACGTTTCGGAGCATTCCAAGTCCTCGCTTTTCATCCATTCTGCGTTCCCTTTTCTTCCCTTTTAATAGTCTTAAATCCCGTAGAATGGCGAACCAAGCTTACCTGGCAACGAGGGAAGCGGACACGGGAAAGAGTCCCAAGTTCCTTCCTCCAAGCAGGTAGTCCTGCGTGCTCGACTTTTGCGCCCTTTTGAAGTGCCATAAGCCGGCTGCGGCAGACACGAGGAGCATAAATGCAAACACCAGCCAATCGATCCAATGAAAGTATCCTCTTTCCGGCACAGCTACCATTTTTACTGAAATCAAAGAGCTGAATTTATCCAGTGCGCTCGAAGCGATGCATTACGCCTAACTAAATTCTTAATACGCGCGTAATATCGCCGCAAATACAGCTTCGCTATACGTATGCGTGGCGTATCTTAATTATACAGATATTTACTATGTATCCGAATACACGTTTCAACATTTTATCATTCTTTTGTAATCATGGATTTTTACATTTTACATTTTAATATCGTAATTATTCTTTATAGTCCTCTTATTGATCAAAAACCATAAATACTGCTACTAATTTTCAATGTGAAAGCACCAGTATATGAGATGAACGTTTGCTGCATGCGACCTAACTACTAATTTAATGAATGCCAATCACAAGTGTCACATTATCCAATAAGAGATACAAAGTCGGCGATATGCAACTTAATTAACAATCTTGTTGGTCACGATTATCCGCAACGGCAGAGATTCTCGCGATAAAACCATGTCGATTATTTCGGTCCGATATCAATATAGATCAATGAAAAAAATAAAAATAAAAAACATTCCATCCACTTTTCTTTTAGATCAGCATCAAAATCGTGAGTCATATTCTCAGGTTACAAAGCCGACGCATCGATATTTTTAATCCGCTAGTCCTACAGCAAGGACTACACTATCGACTGGCATGTCGCCAGGAATATTACGCCTAGTTTTTATTCGCCTCGTATCGTATAACGCGTTTAATAGCTAGCGTCTATCAATGTACGCGATAACTAAGTATGACGCACACTAATAATAAAAATGTATCAAGGATGTCTGTCGCTCACGTCATCAATTGATCGCAAAAGGACATCGTGACCGTATTGTTAATGTCTGCTATCGTTAATGTTTCCCCGTTAGAGAAGCCAGTGACCTATGACTTCTTCGCACGTGCTAGTAATTTGGTCTCGTTAACGTTGAATGACAATCACGGCAGTGTTCTCAGTTACACAGCTCGCGATGCCATCCCTGAAATCTCGTATTTCCGTTTCACAGTAACGAGCGGTGAAGTATGATTACGGTAGATAATAATCTAATCAGAGGAAGTAAGAAACTAATCAAAGAGACCTTCAATCAAGGTCTCTTTAAAAAAAAAGGGAATTGACTAAAAATAAAAGACGCAAAAAATATAACCCGGAAAAATTTTTTCATACACAGTGTGTTTTTTGTAATTCAATAATCTAGAATATTTTTGTTGTTTTTAATGATGCGAAAAAATATCAAAGTGAAAAGTCGTTTGTTTCGAAGGAGCAAACCTTATGATAGGCAATATTTTTTTAAGATTATTACTTTACGATAGATTTCGAGATCATCAAAATTTTCTTTTAATAGAATGGCATAATTTTATTAACATAGTAATGTAGTTCATTTAAAAAAAAAGAAAACAAATTTAAATATAGATATTAACCTTAAGATAGTCTTAAACAAAAAATCGCATTTAATTGAAATCATTAGATGATTTCTAAATGAGTTACACGTATAGTCACGTGTATATAATTACACATAATTACACATAATTACACAAAAGTTATATAAAGTTAAAGATGTTATATAAAAATATACAAAATTATACGAGTATGTAATTATGTACAGTCCATAATTTATATAATTATATAAAATTTTATATAATGCTGTTCGTATCAGTCATCATACGTTCGTAGAGGTCAAGCAAAGGTGCTGGAAGACGATTATAATTTGAATAGGCAATCACTTTGGTGATCGTAGAAATTAAGTAACTAGTATGAGCTTGGTTAACCACTTAGAAACACCGTAAATTTTTTCATTTTTTTTCTCACTACATGGAAAAAACAATTTTACCGCAGCATCTAAAAATTTAGCTAAATACATTATGACGCGTTTGTTATTTACACACGCACTTATATCAGGATTGGTTAAGTTAATATATTTCTTTTAATTAAGTTAAAGACTTATAGAATTAATTTAGTTACGTTAAAAGTTACATGAACAAGAAACTGGCTTAGTTAAAAGTTATTTTAAGATTAAGTGAAATTAAAAGTTGATTTGGAAAAGCATTATTCATAATATTCGTTATTCGTATTATATTAAATTAAAAATCTGTAATTTTTTAAAGTTAAATTACTCAAAGCAACTATAATATATTATCAAATTTAATATTTTATTTGTAAATATAGTTTGCGTAATAAAATATCAAATAAATATTATTTTTATATGAAAATGTATTTTTTTTATAATTTTTTTTTTACATAAATTTATTTTAGAATTAGATATTAAAAAAAAAATTATTAAATTAAAATTTGTGTTTCAATAATAATTAGTTGAAGTTAAAAATTAAATCGTTTAAAATTAACTAAATTTATTTAAAAATTATTAACTTTTTATCTTTAACTTATGACTAATTTAACTTTAATTACTATCCAATTTAATTACTATCCAACCCTGATACATATGCATATGTATATCTTATTGTTTTACTTTATCACTTTTGCGAATAATTCCATGAAGTTATTATCACATGCAAAAACATGTGTCATTAATGGTGCTAAAGTATTTGACAGATATTTCTGTAGTGATGCATGAAATTCCGAGTTCAAAGTTCTGTTATTTTCCGAGCAATCGTCAGGGTCAATTGCCGAGTCGCGAGCGTTAACAAGCGGAAAGTAGTCTGTTAGTTGGTAAACCGATCGCGAAGTCACAACGGTCCTCATTACCGTTAACGGAATTTACATTGCTAATTAATATTCGGATCATCACGGCCATTTACGACTCTACATCGAAAATTTTTCCAAAACTGTATCTGTAAGCTCGTAAAAGTTCTACTAGTTATTCCTCTGTGAGATTAGATAAAATAGTATCTCACGAATAACAATTTGGAACGAGAGGTCTTTGATGAGAGAAGAAGCAACTGTCTGAGCCTACGCGTTATCATTCTATATAAAGTGACGATTTATCAACGTCGAGATAATAATGGAATTCGATTAAATAGTCAATAGGAAGACGAAAAGTTTAAAGTCGTGTTAAAAATTCCATCGAATTTGGAATTTTTTTAAATTCATTCGATCGATGAGCGTAATACGGCATGCGTCGGGCGAACGTAATTATTCGCATCAACAGCGGATAATCGACGTTTACCGACCATTATGACTAATAATGCGCGGTTAGTCGACAGACGATACACGCCTCCGCCATTGTAAATAGTCATCACGTTACGCTCATAGTACGCTCGCTCACGTGCTTCGCATAAACATTCACGAAGGTGTGTGTTTTCCGCAATAAAATCTCATTGAATATTACGACGCGATGATGCGCGGTATGTTAATCAGCGATCGGTAAGAGCTGTACGAAGAATGTACGTGGAACGTCCGTGGTTTTCTGAATTTCCTTCGTCGAAGGAAACTCAGAAACACAAGCCAACAATGTTTCCTTTCTTTTTTTTTTTCTTTTATAATTACGAATATAAGGCAATGAAAATTCCTTTCCCTTCGGCGATCGCGTGTGTAGTGATCGAATGAAACGGGCTTCATAAGCTGTCTGTCTCGAACGCGCGAACTCGAGAGCGTCACGTAATGAGCAACGTCTAAAATTCAATCGTCCTATTTTTACCGAAGATTTTCGAGAGAACGACATTTCGCAACTGTATTAGTAGCGACCCGCGATATCTAATTCGTGCGCGACCTGGGAGACTGCAGGCTGACAAAAATTCACATCCAACCGGTTTGGTAGGAAGAGGAAAATTACGTCTACTTTTATATTCAGCGCTAAATGTCACGCACGGACCATTCGAGGGAGTCCCCAAAAAACGATCTCCCGTTCGTTCTTCTCATTGCGTAAGAAAAAAAAAAAAAAAAGAAAGAGGAAAAGAAATTATTTTATCGACTCCTTTTTCGGAACGTGTATACCTGAAATTGTTGACGCATTACTAACCTTGGAGCACGAAAGCACACTCGGTGACTATTTCATCTCCAGCCTGATTCTAGATTTCTGTTGTACCGGGTATAGCGCACCGCGCACCACCGCGTGGCGGTGATTTCAAAAGCGGCGACCGTTTTTCCTCCGAACAACAAACGACGACTCCTTTTCTCTCGAACAATGCCTCTTCCGCTCTTCTGTCCCCTTTCTTATCTCTCTCTCTCTCTTTCTTACTTTCCCTTTCAAGTTCAAGATCTTCTTTTATTGATCCTTCGTCAGTCGCGTATCGTCAACATAATTTTAGTAGCCGCCGTTGTCTTCGGGTCAAGTTCGTCAGATCTCGTTGGAGTAAGAACAATATTGGGGGGGAGAGGAGTGAGCGTGAATTATTCAAACTACTCTTTGAAAATTTACCGACTGGATATCCTCCGGGTCTCACGCGATATAGTCCTGTCGGGAACCCTTGACCGTTCGATTGCTCGCGAGGCACATAGCGCGAGGTTTCACCGCGCGATGACGCCAAGCGTAAACGCTCCCGGGGCTCGCCAACGATACGGTGACATATGCTCTCCGCGCTGATCTCGTCTCTCGGACGCGTGGACGTCGGACCGGCTATCGTTACGCGTGGCCCGACACGAACGAAGTGGGACGCGTCCGTGAGCGACGATCGCGATCGACTGAGCGCGGCCCGATGGCGTTAGCGACGATTACGTCGCCAGACACAAATCGTGCGTGCTTTCGCTAAAAAAAGGCGCCATTGACAGCGGGCGTACGGCCGAGGCACGGGCAGCGCGCGGCGATTTAAGCGTTATCGATCAAGAGACTGACGGAACTTTGCTCCGTCGGCTCGAGAGTCCCTAAAGGTGCCTTTTCTGGTCCTCCACTCTCGTTGATACACGGCCATATTAGGCCTGTGACGTCAGCACCGTCAGGAATCGTGCGAATTCCTTTTTAGTTTACATTTCATGCGTTAAAATATTAATTAGTTTTAGCCCGTACGCCGTATGATAATGTAGAATAGTCAGGGCTGAGCTAAAAGTATTTAACGTACAAAATACGGACAATCTTTCGATTTGAAGTACAAAATACAATTTGCATTCGGTATTTTAAATAAAAAAATGCCAGTCTTTTGTATTTTGCATTTCAAATCACTTTTTGTTCAGCTCTGGCATGAAATACAAAATACTGGCAATTTCCTCAGTTGAAATACGTACGAAATGAAAGTTGTATTTTGTATTTCAAATCAAGAAAATGTTAGTATTTTGTATTTTAAATATTTTTTTTTTGTATTTCATGCCAGGGCTGAACGAAACGTATTTGAGATACAAAATACTGGTAATCCTTTTATAACTTGTGTTTTGTATCTCAAATCAAAATTGTCGGTATTTTGTATTTCAAATACTTTTTGCACAGCTAAGGAATAGCCGATTCTCTCTTTTTATTATTTTATGTTAGTAAATGCATCGTACAATTCAATCTGCGCGTAGCGGTGCGTATCAGCAAAAATGTGCCAATGATTGATGAAAATTTATAGCTATTAATTAACCCTTTAAAACTAAATGTACATTCACTTTGAGCACTTTTCAAAATGTTATATATTGATAAATTAGTATGTTTATCGATAATATTCTTGATCCATTCTAGATGGAACTAGATTCTCTCATTCTAATTAGAAAAACAATGTTTCCATTAAACAAACTACTATTGTAACCGTTTGCAAAGCAAATTCACTGACTTTGATTTTGTGTACACTGAACAAAAAATTACTAAATTTTAATAAATATTTGTTTGTATATTTGCAAGAAAATATTTATTTGCAGTACGTAATTATTTAGCCAATTAAAGAAAACTGATAATTAAATTTAATTAGTCATCCTTTTATTAAATAAATATATATTTATACTTAGTAAATATTTTCTTGCAAATATGCAAACAAATACTTATTGAAATTTAGTAATTTTTTTTTTCAGTGTAGCATTATTCACAGAAACGGATGTAAATGATAATTTTTCACTTTCTTATGTTTAACTTAAAGTATAAGATTCATTATTATTATTATACAAAAGATTTAATTTTACAGAAGATTATATAAAAAATTTAATTCTGAGATACACACATGTAAGTATGAATTTATATAATTTTGCACATTTTTTGAAAATTATTTTTATTCAACTCATAAAAATCTTCATCAGGAATATCCTTTCAGATCATATTATAAAGAAAAAAATTTTATTCAAATGGAATCATCAGCTGGGCCTTAAAACATTAATTTACGAACAGAAATGAGACTTCGGTGTCTTACATTGTAACACGTGAAGCAATTAATTTATTTTGATATTTATCGCAAGTAAAAAAATTTTCTCATTTCTATTATCGATTAAAAAATTTAAAAATGACTGCGTGAATGAATCGGAATTATAAGGGTCGCGGTTTGATTCACGCTCAAAGTGCTATTGACGTCATTCTATCTTTACCGTTCATCAAACGTAACAAAACAAGGATAGAATGACGCAATAGCGGTTTGAGCATGACTCGGACTGCAGCCAAGGACTGCTTCGCGGTTGAGCAGGTTTGAATGCTCAAACGCGAATCTGTCGACCTGAGAATAAAAAAATGATAACCCCGACGAAAATATGTTAAACGATCATAGATAATACTCTCCTTGCAACATTGCCGATATAATTTCGTACGACACATCTAAACACAAATTATAAGTGAACTTTAATTAAATTGAATTCTTTTCGTGCTATCTTCTGAATTTTAATTATATAACGCATGCTGTTTTTTTTTAAATATCAATTGTAAAACTGACAATTCCAACAATCATTTTGATTGAACATTTTTTTATTAGTATCATTATAAATATACAATAATATACAACCATGCTTAGTTCGAGTCACGAAATAAAAGTTCTTTCGCGTTATTTATTTATTTTTTTCGCAGATCTAGCGAGACATGAGCATTAATTACACACTTCTAATAAAATCTGAGAACTAAAAAAAACGCATAAATTGCAAATTCGTGAAATGTAAACATGTCACGCATTATGCATCATCATCATCATCGGAGTGGAATGTAATTGTCGATGTAGAAAACTGCTACGTATCCAATATCGTTAAAATTACAAAGTTATACGTGTAATTTCACGTTTCGTCCATTTATCACGAATGAGTTCAAATTACAACCATCAGCTTTCTGTGTGCGTGTAGAAAATATATCTATATAAATTTATATAAATCTGTGTATATAAATTTATATGTGTATACGTCTGTGTGTTCAAAACTTGCACCAAGTGCGAATATTGCACTGTGAAAACAAGTAGAATCGTTTATCTACAAGTTATGTATGTACACGTGCACGCGCATCTTTTTTCAAGCGATCAATATTTGTTGTTAAAATATTGACGAAATATTAAATTATCCATGAAATTATTCCGCATCAATAAATATATAAAAGCAATACTGACCAAATTATCAAAATAATTATCGACCAAAGTAATTGTGGAACAATATTAATATTAGTATCTTTATCGACAATAAATAATGATCGCCAGAGCGGTGTTTCTTGTTCCACGAAGAAGAAGTTGACAGCATAGAGTGAATAATTAAGCGAATAATGATTGGATGCACATATTTATATTTTCACATTACATTTTTGTATACAACATACGAATGAATCAAAAAAAAAAGAAAAACGTACTGATATTAAATACAAAATGCACTTGGAAACAAATAATTCATGTGGTATTCACAGGTACATCATCGATCCTTAAATATAAAATTGTCAGCTCTTAACGTGGAACAAGATCAGTAACAAAAATTACATGGAAAAAAAAAAAATCTTTGATACAGTCTGTAATTCATAAAAAAGTAGTTTCATCACAGTTTGTGCTGTCTTCCTTCGCCAAAGAGCCATAAGCAAGCTCTGTCGACTATGTACGCGAAGACAAAATCCGCGACTAGTGTTTGAACCAGTATCGTACGGAACTGCAATATGCAACAGTATGTAAATAATATATATTTACATTGACATTCAACCGCAGGCAAATTGAGAAAAGCTTAGTCATACGTTCGTGTGTTATGTAAAACTTACTTGGCTTGGAAAGTCTACAATCTCGAACTGCACCGCCAAATCCGGCAAAAATCCACAAGCTAGTAATAAAATGATAGTAGAGTTGCTCACGAGACTGAACAAAAGAGCTTTATTTTGTGTCAAACTTTCCATAAATGGCTGACCCTATAAGAGTGTGATATAATTAGTGTTTATTATTAATAATAATGCGTTATTATTTGATGATGGGATATAATGAGTGACTTACTCGATAATTTATAGCAAAAGTAGAAACCTGAAGAGACATTGCGATTATGTACACAGTACTGTTAATTAAATTCGCCTCAAAGGGTTCTTCCTCGCTGCTGTCATTTCCTCCTAATGAATTCGCTTCATTGGAAGTGTTCAAGATGGCTGCCAACTTATCGTCTCTGTAAAAGAAGCAATTTGAAGAACACGGTCGAGCAATTCCATTAACTTACACAACTTACTTCGGAGATAAAATGGTAGCTTCTTTCACCAAGTAGACGAGACAGATGAAATGTACAGCAAACTGCAATAACACAGTTGCGATAGTGTATAAATTGAAGATGTTTGGTAGCGGTCTTTGCTGCGACAGACTTTTCAGCGGTTTCGATCGTGAGATGAAGAGAAAACATGCCGCCAGTAGGACACCCTGCAAAGTCGCCTGCGCATCACTGAACTTGATTCCATCCAGATACAACACTGACTGACTGTAAGCGAGTATCAGTGCATTCAACGCCAGTATTTTGAACATCTGCAGGGTGGTGACCAGAGTGCAGCGGCCTTGCTTGATCACGTGACATACTGCAAGCAAACGAATCCTTGTGTCTTTGGGTAACAAATCAATTTGGCGGTGTGATTTCATGATTCTTACTGCATTGAATGGATGACATTTTGCTAGTGAAAGGAGCCGCGATAGAAGCGTCGCCGAGTTTCACAATCACGGACTCCTCGTTATCAATCTCCTTCAGGATCTTCTGCAGCTTTGCATTGGTGCTCATTGGTGCGACTCTCGGATTGTTTCTTGGTCCGTTGTTTATGGGCGATATCAAAGTATTAGTTCTTTGATCTTCTCGCTTGTCACTAAGCAGTTTTTCAGGTGGACTGGATAGAATTGCGACACCTAACAAGAAAGAAAAAGGGAAAAAGTGCATTCAACTTTTACCTTTCAACTTTTACCAAATCCTTTTCGTCAACTTACCCACTTGCGTGTGTTTCAACGCTCCGACATCGTTCGTCCCGTCACCACACATCAACGTCGTATAGCCTAAAGATTGTAGCGATATGATAATGAATTCCTTTTGCTTCGGTGCGCATCGCGCAAAAATTACGACATGCGGCAAGAGCTTCCAAAGAAGCTCCCGTTGCTTTTCCTTCAGATATGATAAACCCTAGAAAAGTTCACATTATACAGTAACAAACCATCTGATTGACAGAAAAAGAAAGTGAAATTCTTGTTCATCTACACACTTCACCCGTCACGCAAAGTGTATTATCCTTCCAGATCTCTTTGCGCCATTCAACATTTTTTATACTTAGAGGAAATTGCGTCATCTTGTCTATACTTTCCCACACCCATGTATTATCATTTTCAGTCAGTATAAGCGTACTGGGCTTCTTCGTAAAATGTAGCTCGCGACTTACATGACAAGCCGTCAAGGGATTGTCACCCGTTATCATTACAACCTAAAAATAGTACGTTAAACTTATTTAGTTTCTGATAATTTTGCGGAAACGTTTTCTTTCGAAACTTTTTTTTACATTCCGCGACATCTCGTATACATACCGAATGCGATGAATTGACAATCTCTTTAATAACGGCTTTCGAATCAGGTTTGAGAGGACAGCTGATGATGACAAATCCCGCAAACGTAAGATTGTTCTCTAACTTTTCACGAGTTAGTTCTCTTAAGTCTTGAGAGGATAAGCTGCCAGTAAGTTTTCGATATCCCAAAGCGAGCACTCTTGCACCGCGCCGTGAAAGAGACAAGTAAGTTGAATCATAATTGTCCGGTACAGAAGAGAACTGAAGAAAATGACAAATTATGTCGATAACAGTAAACAAAGATCAATTAAAGTTGTAGGCAAATGTAATTTCGCGCACCATGTTCTTCAGGGTTTCTGGCGCCCCTTTTACGGCAGCCATGTAATGCACCTCTGAAGCTCCAGAAAGATGTCCAGCTACCACGCACATTCTTTTCAGAGCCGATGAAAAATGATATCTTTGTACAATCTTCAATGCTGGAGATTTTCCCTTTTTAGGAATTACAGAATCACCTAAACAGATATTAGCGTGAAGCGATGCAATATTTCCACGTTATATTATTTGCGATTTTACACTCACTTTTCGTGAGATTCCAGTTGATGGCTTTGAGAGTAGCCTTTTCTAACGGATCTCCAACGATACCGTCATCTAATTGAACGAGAGAATGGCACGTGGCGAGTACTTGAATACTCTCTAAAGGTGCATCCGATATTTGAATCACATCCGACTTGCCGCTTAAAAAGAAAAATTAAAATCGCATTTTCCTAACAACGAAAGATTACGCGAGGATAGTAAAACAGTAGTTTCTTACTTGATACCCGCGATACCCTCGATAACCAAATTATCGCTGGTAAGCGTTCCGGTCTTGTCGAAACAACAAATGTCGACTTTGCCGGCGAATGGAATTCTGAACGGTTCCGTGCAGAATACACCTGCGAACAGATGAGACAAGGTAATTTTTACACGTATGTGACTCGTATGATTAAGCAAAATGTAAATGTGTCTTATATACCTAATTTGGATAGCGCTACCAGTGATGTATTTACAGCCAGAGACAATTCTATAGGTAACTCTGGTGGTATAACGGACGTCAAAATCAGTGTGCACTCCAAAAATAGTTTGTACTTGTTCCTCGTAGGATCCTCGCTACCTAAAATCGAAATTTGACATGTCATTCATTGTATAGTCCTTACTTTCATATGTAAGATCGAACTTTACCTTTGATCCAAACGTATGCAGCGGCGGCAATTGCAAAAATAAGCAAAAATAAAATAAAACCGAAAGTTTCCAAGTTATTGGCTGTAACGCGTTTAACGCCAAACAATATCGTTCTTAAAAGTTTCCCCTGTGACGTGGAAAAGCCAGTACGCAGTACGTAGGCAATGCATCCATTATCGGTCGCTGTATTAATATTATACATAAAACAGAATTAAGAAATTAATGTTTATGTTAAACTAAATAAACTTAAAGTTAATAGCTTTTAAAATTATCAAATAATTAAAACTACAAGGGCTAATAAGAGTAAACCGCGGTTGGTAGAGCGTAATATAATTACAACAAATTTATTTTTATTTTTATAACATAGTACGTTTCGACTCAATTTCGAATCGTCCTCAGCTATACAAATTTCTTAAAAAACAATACTACATGGTGTATGCGCTTTTGCTCCCCAGTTATTAACTTTATAACTTTATTACTTTTAACTTTTTAATTAATTTTAACTATCCAATCCTGTTGTAAAATGTAGGAAAATAAAATTTATTGGTGTTACCTCGAAGACCGGGGATATTTTTGCTAGGAGGTGTATGCTGTACAACTTTTGTACCACCGAAAAGTATGTGAAGTTTATCTGCTTCGATGTCTATAGTTCTACTTCCATCTATATCTTCTATAGGTTCCTTCATTTGAGGCACAGATTCACCTAAACATTTTCAATCGCTATAGCTACATGTCCGTGATTTGATACGCGATATTAGCTTGTTTAAAGTACCTGTTAACATGCTTTCGTCAACCACGCATGGGCCTCGCAAAAGCAACATATCGCATGGCACTATATTATCATGTTGAGGCCTTGTAATGGAGACAATATCCCCAGGAACTAGTTGGTCTGTAAGCAATGGGCGCCATCGCCTATTTCTGTATACCTAAAGGATAAAAGAATAAATATAGGTGAAATCTATTAGAAATAAGTAAGCAGACAGCGCTCATATTTTTTGTACCAGTATCATATACGGTTTATTGCCCATTTTACGAATCTCGGCCATATTCCTTAGCTGTTGTTGCACTAGTGTACATTCGAACATGATAAGCATGATCAGTGTGAAGATACTATAATACCAATATTTATCTAAGCACCAGAGTGCTACGCAGAATACTTGAAAAACAAAGAACGGAGCAATAGCACGCTCTTTAAAGAGTTCCCAGAATTCGGGTACAACCATGTCCAACCTGAAGTAAAAAAGAAAAAATGATTATTTTTAGCGATGAAAAAGGTGGCTTGTAAGAAACAATTAATGAAAGCAGTCTTTCACACTGTACTTGTTTTTCCCATATTTTTCTTCCGCTGCCTCAACTTCCTTTTGATCAAGATAGCCTTTCCATTCACAATAATGTTTCACGGAATGATTAACCGGGAACTGCAATCCTCTGAATGACTTCCTGTCTGGATCCCAGTAGTATTTTGTCTTTTGAAAAATGAACCAAGGTTCTTGCTGATTCGAGTGATGCAATGAAATCAGCTCCGAGCTCCCGTTGTTTGGAGTAGGAACCACTTTGACTATTCGGGCTTTGCATGGATCTTTTTCCTGGAATTTTATTTATGAAATAAAAGAGAGGAGATAAAACATCGCGAAATAAAACGTTTTGAAGTGACTTCCATTCCACACTGAATGGCGTGTCTTCCGCGAGGTTCGAACACACCCGCCGAGATGTCACGTGACTGACCTAGCAGAAGACCGGCCGTTCGAATGGCTGCCACATTACGGAACATATTGGGGCCACGAAGAGCCACGTGCCCATTATTTCAGACAAATTGAAGGGCAATCGCCACTTACCGAGCTGCAATTTATGAACGTGTGGATGTGCACCGACCATTGACAGCACAAGCACAGAAAAATCTGCAGTACACCGATCGCCGCGATGCCTACCAGGCCTGCGTCATAGTACTCATCGACGCCGTAAACAAAGATCCAACAGTAGATCCATAGGGACTGCAGCATCACGAAAGGGAGGATGTAACCGTTGAACATCCATTTCCGTGGATTGTACAGGCTGACAGATTGCACCAGTTCGTCCACCCGTGACGAGGTCGCCGCCATGATTACGCCGACAACGATTAACAAGTCGTCACAACGAGCGAGAACCGCCTCAACGTCTGATGTACTTTAAGCACCATTCACATCGAGAGATCGCCCTTAAACACGCGATCCGTTTCGAGCAATATAGCGCGAGTTAGGCGACCGCGTTTCGCACATACGGAGAAAATTTAGGGAGAATGAAAGAGCTGCAGGGTTATGTTAAAATCAATTGGAATGGATGAGAAGTGTGTGCTAACAGCTCTAGTGTTTCTCGGTAGATAACCTAGTCCGCCCAGTCCTACACTGAAATGTGGGTACGCACTTCAAGCGCCATCGTGAGTATCACAAACGTAGCTTCAACAACATGGCTGTAAAACCGCTATATTCGAATGCTCACTTAGGTCGGTTCTTTCATTCATACCGTTTGTTTTCTGTTCCTGAACTCCCTGAATTAGTGTGCACTTAAAATGAAATAAATATATATTTGAAAGTTAGTGAAAGCAAGAAGAAACGTTCCAGTGCAGTCTAGTGCAGGAATAGAAAACAAGCCTATAGTCGATTCTTATACTTAAAATTGTCTTCAATACTGTCTTGAGATGTCATTAATCGATCACAGAATCGTTATTAACATCTTAAGACATTACTTAACCCTCAGTGTACAAACTTCAAAAAAATCCGTCTCTGAATACATTGGGTATTTCTCACCCAGCGTTTTCTATTGCTTATATCTTGGATTGTAGTGCATTGATTTTAATTAATTTTTTTTAAACCAGTCGTTTAAAGACTGAAAAAAAAAAAGAATTTTCCAGTACAAAAGTTGGGAAAGTCATAACGTAAAAGATATTTTGCAATAATAAATTACTCAAAGGCGTGTTCAAATGCCACAATTGTGAAAATTGGCCCGGGTGATTTTAAGTGTGTACACTGAGGGTTAAGATAGTTTTGAAATAAGATTCGACTATGAATGCTGCGTCTGACATTGAGTGGAGCAATAAATTTGATCTTTCTTGAATTATAAGAGACTTTCCTAAGTCCACCTTGACTCTAGTGAATCGCACTCTATCTAATAAATGACTTCATCATTTATAAAATCTACATATTTTTATATTTTATATAAATCAAAAATGTGATTAATGATTCTCAAAAGATTAGCGATATATCTGATGACGGATCCACCGCGATTTATTACGTGTCACATAAAACCTCGGCTAACAATAAAACACAATTATGTAATGATTTTTTTACCTATTTTCTCTGTCATTATAAGATTATTTTGTGTTCTATTTAGATCAGAGTGCTCTGACATAGTAACTCTTTATAATTAACTTCAATGTAAGCTTATTTCCCCTTGACCACGATGTTTTAAAACTGTTCGAAATGTCTAGCGTTACTTTCACCTTTAAATCGTTGGCTTTGTGTCACAGTGAATAATGATCTCAAATTTTCATTAAAAGGCAATTTCTCTCCGTCGAAGAGCTTACCGTGAGAGACACGTGCGCGATATTTTATGTAGAAAGAAAAAAAAAGAAATTTTACCATCGATTTCTGTCGGCTGAGCTTCGGTATAAAAAATAGCATTTCTCTTTCTCCTCTCTGACACACTAGCGACGTCGCGTAATCAAGATGTATCCGTGTCATCCGGAGAAAAACTCAGTTCACGCTGTCATAAGGTCGATGAATCTCTCGCCGCACGTATTCCAGTGAAAGTGTGTGTCCGCGTACCCCACCCTGGGCTCCACAGAACTCGTGCACGTCGCCCGAGGAAGGGGCCAACGCACAGATATACCCATACCCACGTATCCCACGTTGCTAGGTAGACTCGCGGCGCGTAGAACCGAATCGCGCCAGTGTCTGGACCCAGTGTCGTGGACACTTTCGAATCACGTTGTCCAAAAGTGGAGAGACGTCCGTTATGGTTGACCGTACTCTGTTGTAGTCGTTGCGACAACGAGCTATAACACGCGTTGCAGCGACAGTAGCTACTAGAGACGACGGGAGATCAATCCCGAATTGGATTGGGCTTCGCCTTCTTTCGGTTTAAAGTCCGCAAAGTCCGACGCGGATCGAGATTCGGCCGACGAGCACGAGAGCTCTCACTTGTCTGAAAAATTCAAAGGTATATCGAACGCGAGACTGAGGCCGGTTTTATCGTTAACGGGACACACTCTCTGTCCCTTGCAATCGTTCTCAGAGCAGCGATCCTGAATCGGGTCGGATTAACGTTTATCAGCAGTGACATCGGCACGGCGATTGATTAGCACGCAATGCCAATTAAGTGACTTCGTCGCTTCCTTCTTGCCGTCCGAGACACCTGCCGTGCTCACCACAGGAGAGAAGGTTCTACCACTAAGGGGTGAATCATAACGCTAGATCGAAATGGAGTTCGCGTGGCATCTAATATCAATCGTAAGTGATCGGTTTCAATCTAATGCTAAGAGTAACCAATCGCCAATGGATCATTGCAGAGTACGCAGAACGCTGGATTTAAATCTGATGTAACGTTCTTTCCATCAATTGCAAGCGTATATACCTTTCTAATCGCGGTTCCCATTGACTCATCTACTTGATTAATAGCCAACGCTCTTTTATCTGCCGATCGAGTTACGTGTAGGTTGAATCAGAGCCGATTAATACCGTCGCAAAAAAAGCACGCGTTTGTACAGGAAGTATCCCGATAAGCGATCACTTACAAGCCGGTGCAGCATTTCACAATAAGTGTTCCCGCATTTGTACATTGCACTTAGTCGTTTATTACCGATCTTGTGTTCAAGTTTTTATCGTTCGCTTGACCGCAAATGCAAAACGCTATTGTAAGCTATATAATTTTATGCGTGTACAAAGAAAGAAATGCATTTCGCGTAGAATTAATATATTATTTTAAACAAAAAAAAGACAGAAATTATAAATTATGAATTTTTTTTTAGTCTTTGTCTGGTAATATTTGTGAGTTTTATGGTAATGCCTATATGCTCGTATATGCCAACAGTTTTTCTTGATGGTCACTCGAGGCGAACCCTGCACGGAGTATGGATGTCCAGGACGGCCGCAGTACGAGCCCTTCGTACCCGCGCCTCCGGGACACACTCCTCACTGCGCGTCACCGGGGCAGACCTTCTGCGAAACCCCGGACCACTATCCTCGGTAAGTGCTCTCAAAACTCTGCTTCTCCCCTTTTCTGCATGAAAATATCACCGGCGACGAGGTAAAGCAACAAGTGGAAATTTGCGGCGGTCCGGTGTGACCCATTTCCAATTGTTGATATTCCTTTCGCCGCGTCCACCATGTCCACCTTCCGCCTTCCTCTATGCATACGAATGACCGACGCGCACGCCGAGAAAAACTTCTGGAGGGGAAAGTTCGCTAACTCTCCTCTTCTCCTCAAAGTGAGAATCCGTTTCTCGAAAGCATCGAGTTCGCCTTAATAGGCTTGCACAATCAATTTTATGCCGAAACGACTCTCGCCTATAAAAACGATTTTCGTCCCTCATTTTTTTTTATAAGCGCGATCTAGTCCGCGAAGTACTCCCGTCTTCGCCGCAGAAATGAGATGTCGGAGAACCCTCCGTTATCTGCCCTACGTCTGTAATTCTGTAGTGCTGCATACGCAAGCCGATTCGCCGGCGCTTACGGAGTCGATTTCCCAAATCTTCTCGTGCACTTTCACACTCGACTCCCGAAGGTGTTAGAAAGAGTTACGTAAAGTGAGCGGCCGCTATAATGTAAGAACATCCGTGAGATCGTTGCTCAGCGTACCATGACCGTGGCCTTGGCGCGGTCATACGCTGTTGGATAATTATTGGGCCCCGTTACAATGGTTCCAAATCATACCACGCGCACTTACAAGTCCGCTTCGTTCAGAATACCGATATTTCTTCGTTTTTCTCATTTACTGGACAAATCGCTCCTTTCGAGTGACCTCAAATATTTGCACGGATAACACTCGTATCGAGCACTCGCGAATCGTGTATGTTTGAACATATTTACGGGAAATAAATAATGAAAAGGAAAAAAAAACCAGTGGCGTGGAAATAAAACAGCGGTATTTTAACGCCCCCCTCCAAAAAAAAAACTTGTCTTCTTAAATAATTTGTTGATCCGAAGTACTACCGATACCACATCATCCGTCTCATGCAATTTGAGAACTTTTTAGCACCGTATAGTGAGATAAGATGTTTCGATAACAACGGTGTCTCAACGCAACAAGTTGAATAATTTTAGCTACTGGAGAAACTTGCGAAGACCTCGACAGCTGTCACTTCCGATAATTATGCGCGTAGGAATGATCCGGGCAACGGTCAATTAGACTGTCAGAAATATCAAATTACTGACTCCGAGTCGGCCTCTATCTCCCACAGCGTCGCGTGTGTCATTTCTCGCTGCAAACAAACACGCTGCATCTCTCGCCTCGCTAATGCTTGCTCAGGCCTAACACAGTTGCGCAATGCACTCAATTGAGAACGCACCTGCGTAAATAACCTTTTGTCAACCTGGAAGAAACGAATCTCGGTCGTCCGGCCGATGGCAGATTGGCCAGTGCCTATGACACGCGTTGCCGCAAGACTTCATCTCGCGCGCGGGGCCAAAGGTCGAATGTAATCCTCGACAGAATGCATCGCTCGTTTTTATCAGCGCATTGTATTCCGTCCTCGGGAGAGGTAACGGTTTCCTTCTTTTTTCCCTTTTTATTTTCCCTTTTTTTTTTTTAGACAACTCATCAAGTTTCTCGTCGACAAATGCAGCTTTGACTTTAACACCGCGTTGCAAGACGAATCCCGCGAAGATTTCAACACTCGCAGGTATATTTTCAGTGCAACTAAAATATTGTGATAGATTTATGTAACATTAACGAAAGAAATTCGTGCGCGCAAAAAAAAACTTAAATAAGTACGATTGACTTGAGAATTTCTTAACGTTAGAGATGTTGAAGAATTTCTTATTTTTAGATACATTGGTATATGTAATTAGTCATTAATTTGATTGTTATAAGTCCCATACCTTATATATTCTTATTATCATTTTCAAGTTCTCCTCCGGATTATAATCAAGGCTATAATTATCCACAACAAGACGATAGTCAATTATTTACACAGTTTCCTCCAAGAAGAGAGCCAGCCTTAGTATATGGGCCTCCATCCAATAGTAGCCGCTATCACGAGTAAGATGTTACGCATTCACGTATGCAGCCAGAAATGATTAGTCAAATTGACGTTGATTCGACGTTAATGCGTCGATGGTCGACGCCGGACACTATATTTGATATTTTTGTCATCTTCGACTTCATCATAATTATTTTTGCATCAATTGAGCAAGTTTTTATACCAACTGCGAATACTTCTATAAGATTTCTTCTCATAAGGGATTGTTTTACAGCTACATTGAATCGACGTAAAGTCGAGAGAACAATATGTATGCACGGAAAAACTTTTTTTTATTTTCAAATAAATATTAACTTTTTTAACATCATTTTCTTGATTAAAAAAATATTTCCCAAGTTCAAAAATAAATTATTTTAACTAACTAATATTTATTTAAGTCAAAGGAAATGATTTGATTGGAAGAAACTTTTTTTTACATGTATATATTATATTTGCTGTATATGTGTTTGATGTAGACAGAATTGGTTAAAAAAGGCAAAATCGTTACATTGTTTAATTAACATAAAATAGTGAGATCGAAGGTGATAAAAATATCAAATAATAATAATAATAATAGACATCAACTATTCATCACCAATTGAACTAATCATTTCAGACTATCAAATTATCAAATTATTTTATACATCGTCAACTGTACGAAACAGAAGATACATTTAAATGATAGTATAAGGCGCAGTAAAATGATAGCGTGCAAAAGTTAGATTTTCAATTCGTCGAATTGCAGCTACAAGTACTCTGTACCGGTGCAATCACAGAGGCATTCTGTCCTTCCGGAAGTGACGTTGAATTATCATCGCAACGTCCAACGACAGATCGATCGTGCTTATTCGCAGGAGTCCGTAAATGTGTTTGATCCGAACCAATCGTGGCTGACGAATAGGTATCAAATATAATATCGCGTGGAAAAGTCGAAAACGATCACTTCTCCGTTACACGCGCGCGCTGAATGCACATATTTATATATATATTTTGTTTAAATTAAATAACAGGTATTCGCGAGGTGGCAAGCTAACGGCGCGAAGTTACAGCGTGAACCCGTTGTTGGGATACGCGAAGCTCAAGGGCGACCGTGTAAAGAGACAGTCGGATCCGGAAGCCATCTCCCTGTGCCCCACGCGAGCGCAATATATCGCTCCGAGAGCCGCTCTGAACAAAGAGGGCAACTGGATGTACGTTGTTAATCTTCCGGAACAACGGAACAAATATTCGCAGCTCGTCAGAAGCGAGACATGCTTGTAAGTGTGCTCGGGGAATTCGCCGCGATGAGATCGATCTCTAGCGGAAATCGCTCTAATTCAATTCGCATTTCACTTTCCAATTTTCATGTTCGCTCTAAGTGACATTAACTCAAGGATGGTCATCTTTTTATGTCGGAACGATATTCTTATCGAACTCGAGGGGAGGAGGCCGAGGAGAGCGAGGCGATATCAATCCTCTCGTTGTGCTTTTAGGAATGACGTGTGCAACGGCATATGCTCCATCCCGGAGGGATACAGGAGTAAGTGCCAGCAACAATTCGTGCAAAAGAGACTGATCGCGCTCGAGGGGAGCGGGAATCGGCTTTACACCGACTTGTTCTGGCTGCCGCACGGTTGCTCGTGCCAGATCATACCGAATTTCTGAGGATACGAGGCGGCTAACGTCGCGCGTCGCGCTCTGCAGCGCGAACGGGATATATTTTCAGGGGGTAAGCGCTATTAAACGCGGTCGTACACGTCGTTCTCTTCACGATTGTAATTCTGCGACACAGAGTGCGCCTGGCAACGGCGTTGAAAGTGGGTACCGATAATGTAGCGTTCTATGAACGATGCGCACTCGAGCGACAGCGTGTACCGCGACAGCGTATTACCAGCGGTGTACACGGCGCAGACGGAATACACTGTTGCCAGCATATCGTTAATTGCCATTGTTAATTGCAAATCGCGAACGACGCGTAAGTCTCCGGAGGGCGTCGATGTACGCTCCTAAAGTGTTTCTTTGCGATTAACGGACGGGGACTCTTTCAGCGAGAGATGTCGCTGTTTCGATGTCAATAAGAAAAAAAAAAGTGTTAATTTCACTAAATTTTTCAGCTCGATTAACTTTCTCCAATTCAAGTATTTATGTATTTAGGTTGAATGTATAAATGGTTGAATTGAAGAAATTTCACTTAAATACATATTTGAATTGATGTAATTGAAAAATTTAGTCAAGTCAACAATCAATTTAGACAAGTTATCAATTCTTTTTCTCAGTATACGACTCATTCCCTACATACATGTAGTACTTGCGTCGCACGTTTATAATATATACAAAGAAGATATATAATGTACGACTTTTTTTTTATATATTTTATTGACTATTAAGTCATCTCAAATATTCTTTATTTATCTTTCGGCAGCCTTGATCACCGATTTGTCCACTATTCCGCAGAGGTAGGTCGCGCAATTGCACACAATATTATCGCAAGTCATTGCTTGTACAGCGCTTTTAGTTAATATTTAATCTCTCCCATGTCAACAATGTGTGAATCTTATTTAGGGGATGTCTCCAAACAAATAGTTACTATATATATCGCCATGATTGAGCTTATTTATACAATATAGGCATTTCACTCTAGTGAGATCGAACAGGGACGGGGCGGAAGGAAATCACGTAATTGCGTAATAAAACCTTAAAAGCGGATCTTTTATGCGCGCTATTTATACGCGAATAAATAACAGAGACAATACATTTGCCACCGTCGAGACAATTAATATTAAGGCGAAGCTGGAGTCGTCTGTATTACCGACAAAAATATCATTTTGTTATGCCTCGTATTGGTTTTACAGAAATATATAATTCCTTTTACACTTTACAGAATTAAAATACGCACGCCGAAAGCAAGAACAACATTTTAAATTACAAATTTTCTTATCGACTTTTACTTTAACATGGCGATTAAAATCATCAATTCACAGACCCATTTACTTCGTGGAAGCGTTACGCAGGTTATTTGTGCGACATGAAGGCAGAGCCAGGTGTAGAATAAATGAATGAACAATGTTGACATCGTTAGAATTAATTCGGGAAGTCTAATTTAAGAGAATAGAATGTTTGACAAATTATGTTACATGTATACGTGATCTCTCGATGCAGTAGATGTAAAGGTTCGTTGATATTTTGTAAATCCTACGATGTGTAAGTCGAGTTCATCGATAAAATTGACGACTTCAGCGTCTCGCCTTAACTGTTTTCGGTAAAAATAATAAATCACGTGAAATTGTTCCGTGACAAGAAAAGGATTAATAAAATGTATTGTTAACAAAAAAAATCTGTGAATCTTGGAAATAAATTATTATTCGATTACGTAAAATCGGCAAACGCCGATTGTTATGCCGACCTATTATAGTGGATATAAGGAGGAATGCGAAAGGGGATTCGAGAGAGCATAAAATAAAGGATCTCGAATTTGCGGCTTGCGCCAGTTGGGAAAAGACGGAAGGAGGACGAAACGAGGGATGAAGATCATGTGATGAGAGACGGGAGATGACAGGGGAGAAACTAACCCGAGGTCAGACACGCGCGAGTTTCGCGCGGAAATGTTGTAGGGTAAAACGCGATACCCTTTTCGCGCCATTTTCCGACAACTTTCGCAAGCCTATTGCGAAGCCCTTGCCGTAACGCCGTGACGACGCTAAATGCCGTTCATAACTGTCGACGGTGATGATAGCAATTATGCTTTTGACTCATAAATATTTGACGGCATTGCCTGTACTGATAGCAAGCTACGTAACGACGCACAAACAGCTAAGTATAGATCGTAAAACTTTTTTACGAAGGTATCGAGGCTAAGGCTACATTGAAAAATCGTTGCTGAAAAGCGCGTTTTTGAGAGAGAAAGAGAGAGAGAGAGCATTTAGCGCGCGCCGGATTCGCTGTAGATTCCGTTCCGCTTGAAGAAACGCGCTCTCTCGCACGCACCCACTCGCTTGCACCTGCTTGAGAGCTGCCACCCTGGTGTCCCCCTCGGTATCCCTTCGCGTTCAGCGAAAAGAGGGGTGAATTCTAGGCGTACGTACGTACGTATGTACGTACATAAGTGCAACGCGTTGCATCTACACGCGGTGCGTCTATACGCGTGTGCACTTGTACCTTGCGCGTTTCCCTCCACTCGTGCGTGACAGAAGTGTCTGTACACACGAGGTGGATGGTAGGCTACTTGAAGGGTTTCCGTTTATATGCACGCGCGTGAGCGTGTGTGAGCCAGCGACGAGCGGAGGGGCCTTCCGCCGAGAAGCGAGGTCGTCCTGCGATAGCACATACGTACGTGCGTACGGAGCGTAGGATAACGTATCAATTAAGAGAGTTCCTACTTGCGAGAAATTTTCCAAACCGTTCCGAACAAGGCTTCACAGTTTATTTCGCGTTTTATTAATATTACGAGTGCGACTGTGATTCACACTGAATCTAAGAATTTAGTTGTAAAAGTATTGCGACTTTTTTTTAAAAGGTAAAATTTTTTTTTTATACTTGTCTTATATATATACTAAGGAGAAAAGTTATTAACTTGGCAAAATTTTTCAATTCGATTAAATTTTTTTCAAGAGTATTTATCTATTTGACTTAGATACATAAAATACTCAAACCTATTCATTTTTTTTTACTCAAATAATCAAGTATTTTATTTAGCTACTTGAGCAAAAGTTCAAATATTTCAATTATTTAAGTCAAAATTTCAGTTCAAGTATTTATGTCTTTGACTTAAATACATAAAATACTTGAACCTCTTCAAGTTCAAATGCTTTCATGCTCAAATACTCAAGTATTTTATTCAAATACTTGAACCGAAGTTCAAGTATTTATGCAGTATTTGATTTATGTCCATTTCCACCAATGTAGATTAACTTTGATCTCAGTTTAACTTATTCTTTATTTTTTTCTAATTTTTAGAACTAGAAAATCATAAAGAGTAAATTTAACTGAGATCAAAATTAATCTACGTTAGTGAAAATGGACATGAAATATATAAACTACTTGAACCTTGATTTAAGTATTTATATATTTAACTTAACTACATAAATACTGTAATTGAAGAAATTTAATCGAGTTGAAAAATTCAGTCAAGTTAACAACTTTATTTTCTCAATGTAAAAACGTCAAATAGTACCGCAATAATTTACCGCGGTTTGCCTCGCATCTGGAGCCTCGGCGAGATTAAATCGAGATTCGGAGTCGATTCACGGCGTCCAGATGTCACGTTTCAGGAAGAGGAAGCCCACCTTTGATCCCTACCAAGTCGCAAGATGACGAGCGAACCACATGGACCGCGTAAACCGACGCGTGTGTACTTGTTTATAAAAATGCACGGAATACGTGATAAGTAGAGAAAAGCTGCTACGTCACACATGTATATACGTGTATACACCATGAATTCGGTGGGAGATTTGATTAATTCGTACTTGTCATCAAATCACATGTCTGACCCATTTCCGCTTCCGCGCCACTTCCCGAGCGCGCGATCGGATAGGTCAAGTTTGCCGATGCGGTCCCACGTTCAACCCACGTAAAACCTTATGGCGCAGGCAAAATCGCAATTTCGCGAAACCGCTCGATTAATTAGGCGTCATCCCCCACCCCGTCGCTCGATTCGACCACCGATCGTCAGTCGGTGAAAATACACCGCACGTACGGAATCGGGGTTTACCGTGCGTAAAAAAGACTGCGTAAGGTCAGCGCTGACGGCACAGACTTTACCTATGATATTTTTTTTCCACGAGCGAACTTGCATAAAAAAAGCGACCTTGGGTACTCGGCAACAATTTTTTTAATGTGACGTAAGTTCATCGGTGGCGCGTTTAATGCACCGTGCACGCGCGAACGCTCTGCGTCATCGAATACCATGACATTATTTACTGAAAGCGAACTGTATGTAACGCGACGCATCCGAGCGATCGCGCTTCGATTGCGTTCGAGAAAATATTTCACTCGGTTCGTCCGAGTAGAAATTTTTGCGAGCTCGAGAGAGAGATTTTTTTTTTAAAGAGAAATACCGCTTCCGTTTTCACGTCGAGATCGGAACTACGGCCGGAGGGTCCGAAACTTTTTTTTCCACTCCTCGAGAGAACTCTTGCCACCCCCGCAGAGAGTTTTACAGTAATCTCTGTGCCAAAAGTCTATTGTGTTTTCCGTCTCGTTCCGTACGTCCATGCCCTCCCCCCCGTTCTCTTTTTCTCTCGCGCTCCGCACACCGAGTCGGTCGACCGGCAGCTTCGAGCGCCGGGATAAAGTCACGAGCAGTAATTATGAACGATAGCAGGGGAGAGAGAGGATATATAATTGTGATTGATGGAAGAGAAGGGAGGAGCAGGGGGTGACTTCCTTTTAATCTCGAAGCTAACCCTTTCGTTCATCCATTGCCGCTCCTGCTCGGCCGACATCGCGCGGCCCGGCGACGCGATTTTATTACCTCAAACTGTGTATTCTTCGCGAGGAAATACCGAGAGCTCATGCGAATCTCGTTCCGTTCAAAGTCGAAGCCGGAACTGAAACTGTAAAAAAATTTATAATACAGTATTTTATGATAGAAACTCGCGCGTGAGCTGAAAAACATCAAGTTTGTTTATTCTGGTATTTTACAACTGCTATTTGTGGAAAGTTCCATAAGAGATTACAAGAGTCTACATTTTATTTTTCAACATCAATTTATATCATCAACGTATATTTCATTTTTTTTATATCAATTTATATAAATCCTACTTGAAACAGATTTACCAACAAGTAGGAAGCGGAAGTACTTAAAATTGGAATTGACACAAGGCGTTGATATTAAACGATTAACTGTGTAATGAAAATCTTGAGAAAGTCTAATGATAACGTGTGTTTGATTAAAGACGGGAGAAATCAAAGTAAGGGGGAGCTGAATTAATAATCATCGTTGTTCTGTACGAGCAAGAATAATGATAGTCTATAGCTTAAACGGTCGCTCTAAATTGTCGTTATAAAACACGAAAGAAAGCCTCGCAAAGAGCGAGGAAGCCCGGCGTGTCCGCTTCGTACGTGCATTATCCCCGATGCCTGCTTCTTCGCGTGCGTGCGTGCGTGCGTGCGTGCATGCGTGCGCACATGCTGCACTCGTGCGTACGTATGCGTGTGTATGCGTGTGTACGTGTGTGTACGTGCGTGTGCGTGCGTATGCGCGCGCGCGCGCGTATTCTTCTCTCCTTTCTCCGTCGCGTCTCTACGCACTCGACTCCACAGTCCACGCACCGTCGAGCGAGCGAGCAAGCGGGAGTCTGCGATCAATGCGTGGCACTGCCACTGGTCGTCATGGCAACGTAGCGCGCCACGCACAACGAGCGAACGATCCGCGTCGATCGTGCGTAAGTGCGTGCTCCGGGCGCGCGCGCGCGCGCACGTACGCACGCACGCACGCACGCACGCACGAACACGCGCGTATGATCTCTCACTTATATGCTCACGCACAGGCGACCTCCTGCGACGTGCCGCGACGAGACTCGCGAAAGACCGCGTGCAGAGGACGATCGATGGCCCCGCAAACTTTGCGGCGGTACTACGAGCACGTGAGGCACACGACAACGCGAATTCGCGTTAGTCCAAGTTATACAGTTCAAATTTATCGATATTTTCGTGTGTAATTACAAGCAGAATGTCTTAAAAAGTATTTAATCCATTTAGGATCACAAAACTAAATTTTCATTACTGCATTTTTTATACGGATTATCCTCTTCAATGTCTTTTACGAAACTGCGTTATTTCACGTGTGTCCTCTTACCATAAACATAAACGAGGATCAGAACTTGATCCTGGGAGATCTTGCGGGTTCACGTGCGGCAAAAGTTACGCAGGTATCTCCACGCAGGAAATTAGGCCGTTAACGACACGGATTTTTTTTCTGGATTTTCTGACCTACCGTGTCGACAGCTGCTCCGAATTTCCTACAAAAATGATTAGTAATTATTACTAATAATTATCATCATAATTAACAGATGTGAAAAATGTGGACATGTGTAAATATATAAAAATATGTAAAAAGTGAGGCATTAACGCTGTTGTCACCTGAAAAATAATAGGTTGGAATGAAAGTTCATAGTGGCATATATTCCGTGTAGAAATGCTGGTGAGATTTTAATAAGAGCCCGATTAATTGTTCTGAATATAAACCTGGACCTTGTATGGTATATAACAAATTATTTACAAGGCTTATATGGAAAGTCTTATATGGAAAGAATAGAAAATTTAAAAATCAAATTTTCATTGTTTTCTGCTTCAAGTAATTAAGTACAGACCTCATTATAAAATAATATTTGATTAAAAATTTTTTAATATGACCTACAAAACAGGCATAATAAAAATTTGAATACTTGTTTCTTTTACATGATGCCATTCATACATTCTTTTCTAGTTCTTATAAGTTTACTCTAACAAATAAGTATTTATGGAGTTAAAATTTTTATTAAATCCTACTAAAGATTTCAGATTAAAATAAGAAGGTCTTCCTTACGGCATCCATAATAAATAATGATCGAGGCCTCGTGTTACACAAGACCATCTTAATAAATTATATATGTATATATATATATATATATATATATATATATATATGAGAAAAGAAAAAAGGAAACAAAAAATACACGGACGTACATTTTTATCAAGTTACTCGAGCTTTCCTTCTTCATATTCTTTAAAATGCCTCGTTTCACAACCGCAAATTAATTATTCATGTAACACATTGAATATCCTGATAGTTACTCTATTATGAACAGTTGAATACCCTGCGTAATTAAGCGTTAATTTAATAGCAGTTTATTTAGACTTGCATTCTTCGCGGCATCAACATTATTGTTATCACGAGTTGATTGATGTTATAGAACGTATCTGGACTTGAAAAAAATCGGTTAGAAAGGGATGCAATAACTCAAAAGGACAATGCACAGAAATTGTCCTGATGTTTCGCAGCCGCAACCATTCGCGGGAACGACGACGTCAGGTCGCGGCAGATGTTTCTAACGAGCTTCTGTAAGAGAAAGTATCGATCGTGATATCGCCACGAATCGTTGTCCGTCATAATGAAGATAGGTCTTAACGACTTTGCCACGAAGAAATAATCGCGCACTGCAACTGGCGTATTGCAACTACGTTAATATTTTTAATATTTTTATTATATTTGTGCCTAGCTGAGTGTTGCCCGATGCGTCCCATCTAAATTATTTTTTATTGTATGTTCTATTTGTTATCGATTTGTAAGCAAAATTGCATGCTTACGTTATTATCGACTGAATAAATTGATAAGAAATTAATATTAATTATACCTGATTTTTTTAAGTGATATACATTTTTATTGGTATGCATAAAAACAAGATAAAACATGTTAAGTTTTCGTTTATATCACTGATTTCTCATTTACTTTATATTATCGTTACTAAATGTTGTTTACACATTCAGCAATTCTCCTCTAAACATTTCTACTCAAAGCCGATGTTATTTAAAAATCGGTATCTTTTTAACATTCGAATTAAAAAGCTGCGCTTATGTTTGCAATACTATTTTTATTAAAAGCACGAAAGAAAGGGAAAAGATGCACCGTACATCAGTAGGTTCACATTTTTGTTAGAAACGTAGAATGTCCTACTGTTGCGGTTATTACCCTATTGCAGAAAGGCAAGGAAAAAAAGAGCATTTAAACCCTTTCAATTGGGGTGATTTGGTGGCAGGCCACTACATCGAAGATGGCACGCGTTGGATAGGAAGGGAGTAGGGAAGGTTGCGCGACCCCCAATTCGCTTGAACACCTAGAGTAACTCCTGCACCCTCGCAGCAAGGTTCTTCGATGAGTTCAACTCGATTCTGTCTGTAACGCCACCACTATCGCGCGCAAAGTGTTCCACGGATCACAATGAATTCGAGTTTCGAATCAACTTCTTCGATTATTTATTTTATTTATTTCAAGATAAATTACTTCGTAATAACATTGCGTAGCTGTTTCTTTTTCGATATGCTCGTTTTTAATTAAGATAACGCAAATTATACGAAGACGAGATTTCACAGTGCGATTGGGAAAGAGAGAAGAGGTATCAAGTCGTGAGAATAAATTTTCCAAAGAATATATCTCTCTCTTTCTTTATTTCTTCCTCTCTCTCTCTCTTTTTCTCTGTCTTTCTCTCTTTCTCTCTCTTCGCGCGCGGTCCAGGTGATCCTTGCAACATCAGAGGGCAAAGGCCGAAGGGATTTTGTACGGCAAGAGAACAGGAATACGAGGGACGATTTTTCATTTTTCGTTGCCCATGAAATACCGACAATGGACGCGTGTCACGACGTTGCAGCTGCTTTCACCGCTGTATTTGACGTAATACGGCACACATGGCGCAAGATCGTCCCGTAAGACCGAAATGCATGAGAGCGACCGAACCTTGCTCGATCGATTCTGCTCCACCGATGCATGGATACGCCAGATCGATATTTCTCAAGATCTGTTGCCAAATGATATATCGCGTGACTGTTGGTACACGTATGCATATATTTCCTCGTGAGATTTTGAGATACGAAATATAGCAAGAATTCATGGCACGAATGTGCTTGTTAAGGAATCAATCACCTTCTTTGAATATTCTTGGAGTACGATAAATAATATCGTTTGGACGTTTTGGGAATATTTAACACGGTCTCATTTTTATATCTTGTGTATTCGTGAGATGTTCTTTAATATATTTCAGAGCATTCTAATACTCTCGACAAATATTTACATTGGATGCTTATAAAACGCTGCGAATAAAATATTGCGCATGCAATGTTTATAGAATGTTTACGTTCATAGAATAGACCGCGTTACCTGAGAATCTTCCAGATTGCAATAAAAACTAATGACGTTATTCAATAGAGAATCATTTTCAATTGAAGATTCGTGACAGCTGAAAGACCGGTACAATTGAAAAGATGCTAACAAACGATAAAATATCTCTTCAGATATTCTTCAAATATTCCTATTCGATATCAACTGCGACCGGTCCAGGCAGAGTAGAAGCAGGTAGAAGCCAGTGGAGACCATATTTCTAACTCATTTTTCTAACTCAATCAAAATCTCGAACCGCTTAAAATTTATTAACAACTAATGGCACTGATATCGTTAACAGTTTTCAATGAGAAATATCTGCAGACAGTCCTCCGGAATAGTCTTTCTAAATTTATTCCGATCCAGGATCCGTTGCAACTCACGAAGAAATGGAATACGACCTCCTTTGGAACAGCCAGTTAGTGATCGTCACTAATGAGAACCACTGGCATTGTACCATCTGAAATATTCTGCCAAACTAAATTCCCTTCTACCTGATTCGGCTAAATTGATTTATTTCGACTTTATTGTGTGTGTACTCGTGAACAGCGTGCGTCCTTTTGAATTTATACGAATCTGCAAAGTAGCCGATGTGCCGGGCGCGAAAAGACTTCCCAGATAGCGAACTCATTCTGTCAACATTCTATCAACGTTCTGTTTGTAAATTCAAGAATATCAAAATATATTAAAACGCATATAATATTAAAGATTTTTATATGAATGTAAAACTATTTTAAATAAAAATATTCCAGAAATGTTCGAAAAATATTTTTTATCATATTCTAAGAATAATCAGAGAAAAATATTCAGTGCTCAAAATGTAAAGAATATTTATTTATAAAATATTACAGAAATTATTCTTAACTATAGATATTTATGCATAGATCTAGATCACGATTCGGCACGAATTGCACATTTTGGCTAATTTTCAGCTAGCACTAGTTATAGTTAGAAAAAAAATTGCCTTTTTAGATTGTTAAAGAAAAAAGAAAAATTTTGATTTTTTTCAAAAAAAATTAATTAAAAGAATGGCTGTTTTTGCTATGTAAATGATATGCTATCAAATTGTTAATGTCCATCATATTGATGTGACCCAGGAAGTTAGAGAGTTGCCAAATGCGTAGTATTTAAACTATTTTTTATTATATTTTTTATTTGATGTTGTTTTGGATGCAAATCGAAATTAGAAATTGTAACTTGTTTTAATCATCTTATTATTGTATGTTATACCTTTCGGTGATAACAAATTAATTCATTATAAATTTTTCTGTAGCATACAGCAAAAGGTATGATTTAAAAAATCGTTTGCCTAAAGCGTATTGATTTTTTAAAATTAAAATATCAATTTTTTAAAATTACAATAATTAAAATTATAAGAAACCATTAACTAATATTTATTTTATTAATAATTGATGAAAAAAGCGATCAAATATTCAATATATTATAAATAATAGTAATAAAACAATAAAAACACCGAAATAAAACTGGCTTAAATATATTTTTATGATTGACATGTTTTATTCAGAACGATTACTAATTTTTTTATCACTTATCAGTCTTACATTAGTATCGTTTCTTTACAGTAAAATTTGTGGTAGTACGAATTAAAAAATCTGATAGCATTTATAAAAATATACAATAGATTTGCTTTTTATAATGATTGTAAATAATCAATATAAAATATTCCACAAGCTTTCTTTTATAAAAATATAACAATTTAAACGAAAAATTGAGAACCACTGGTTTTCTTCCGGACTTTTAATAGGAACGCCGACAAGATTCGAGACTTCGAGAATCTCGTCTTGTCTCGTCTCGAATTCGAGACGAGATGGAGACGAGACTTTTGTGTTAAGTTTCAAGACGAGATAAAATTCTGGACTTGACATTCTCGAAAATCTCAAGTCCTGAAAAAAAAATGTAAAAGTTATTCTATTATTTATTATTATAATAAAATATTTCCAAACTATAGAAATTATGAAAATGAAAGAAGATAACAAATTTTAATTTCGAAACAATCAAACACTGATAAAAATACATATATTCGAATTTTTATATTTTCGGGAAATCTTATTTTGTCTCGCCTTGTGGCACTCTAGCTTTTAAAATTACGTTATTTCTCTCCTTACCTCATCAACCCGCGCGCAATCCGAGTATTAGTCGGTTTTTGGAATGCATTCAATAGTAAGATAAGGGGAAAGCGTCAAGCTGAAAATTGATTGAAACGTGCAATTCATGTCGAGCCTTGTTCTAAATATTTATGCAAATATTGATAAAAAAATATAATAATAAAAGCATCAAAATTTATCATGTTGTTGTGCCCATACATTTGTGTCCAATATTTAAGCAACCTGAACAAGTTTCTGCACTGAGAGAAAAAATTAAAATGATGGCAACTGTAAGGGAACAACCATACAAGTTTTGTTAATAGAATTATAATATATAGTTAAGTGAACTATATTATAGTTATTACAACTAAATTAATAGTTAAGAGAATAATTGTAATATTACAACTATTTTTTATTAATTCTCTTAACCATTAATTTAGTTGCAATAACTACAATATAGTTTACTTAACTATATATTGTAATTCTATTAAAAAAACTTGTATTGTTGTCCCCTTATAGTTGCCACTATAATTTTTTCTTTCAGTGCGGCATGAAGTAATTGAGAAGAGAGAGATGAAGAGTTTCTCCTGAAAAACGTTCGTTATGGAGATCAATGGAGATTTGAAGACGAGCCATTGATCCGTATAGACGCGCTGTCTCGTCATCGTCTGTTCGCGTTTCTTGTATTCCTTCTCATTTCCTTTGCGTAAGGCTACCTGAACGCAACAGAAAAGAAACTGTTTCCTAGCAACTTAAATAGCGTATGGAATTTATTAGTATAAAATTTTCAATAACTTGTTATAAATAACCATACATGGCATACGTGTCCGACAATATCATAAGTAAAATCGGAAGCCACTTTCCTCAAAGAATATAACAACAACTTGGGCAATATACTTTTATCAAATTGATAGTTACATGCGGGAAACTTGTTATCGGAGTAAATATATTTTATATGGAAAATTACGTAAATGACAGAATTATAATATTTTATAATTATCAAAATTATTTTAACATTACGTAATACAACAGAAATAAATTGCTATGAAATAAAGTACGATCACTGTACGGGTACAGAAGTCGTTCTATTTTTTTATAACGTGTACGAGAAACAATATTTATAAATGAATAATTCAATTGCAAAAAATATTGTTATTTTTGATCATGTTCCATACACATTGCAAATTTATTTTTGCAATCTGCTTAATTACAAATTAAGAAAATAATTTTTATGGAGTCTAGCGATCTTTGAATGCTCTTGAATCCTGGAATTGTTCTGAAATTTAATCTTAGAAACTCTTGAAAATCCCTGGAATTTTAGGACTGACCTGAAACTTTTCTAGAAGTTATTAATTTTTTTTATTTAAAAAAAAACGAATCGTGAAAGAAAGAAATATTTTGCACGCGTGAACTATGTCAATATCTATGGCAATCTCTTGTGTTAATCCATCAGTAGCTGCTAATGAAAGTATCGCAAAAGCACGTCACACTGGAGTTATTTATGGAATGCAAAATATAACAAGTACACAAGCTGATCAGATTGCACGCAAGTTCAAGCAAATAATTGCTACGAAAATTGCTAAGGAATGGTTTACAACTTTTAACAGAAACGAAATACGTTTGGATCATTTTTGGAGAGATCTGATTCAAACACTTGATACGAAAAAGTACGTAAATTCAACCAGTTTTATTCATAGGGTAATAATCCTTTTGCATGGTAATATTGGCTTCGAGCAAAACTTTTCAGCAAATATTTAATCGCAAATGTTTAGTTGATAATCAGAAAGATCGTTAATAGTTTAGCGAATTATTTATGATTGGATGATGGCAAATGGAAAAGATGTAAGCAACTTTGATTGAGATTACGAAAGCTACGATCCATTTTACTCGCCCGATATAAAGAGGCGATTGCAAAAGAAAAAGAAGACCGCACGAAAGAATTGCGCAATATCAAGAAGAATCAAAGACACACGATAAACACAATATACTTGTGAAAAAACTAAAGAAAATGAGAAAAATTTTAGATAAAGCTTTAAAAGCAAGTGCGAACAATGAAAATCAAATTAATAATTTAGTAAAACGGTAATAAATTTATAATTTTAAAAGTGTCCTAAGACAAGTTATTAATAGAACGCTGGAATTTAATGTCTTAAATTATAAAATAGAATATAGCAGAGAAATTATTATTTGTATTGAATGTTCGATTGATATTTTTATAAAGCAATAAATAACATTGTTTAAAAGCGCAAATTTATTTGCGTTTTTAATTTATTCGTTACACAAAATCCCAATTTGAATACAAAACATAATAATATCAATGAAAATTAAGTAATGAAAATTAATGAACCTGGAAAAACCAGGATTTTTATCCTGGAATGTCCTGGAAATATGTCTTCGAATTAGCTAACCAGAAATCTCTAGACATCACAATTTTACTCATGTTGCAAATTTTTTCCGTTGAAGGAGAACCGTCCTTCTTCGGAAGAAGATTCTGAAGTGACCTGAAGCCGGTTTCTTTCGGAAAATACAATGAACCCTCTAAATGTCATTGACCGATTGATACCCTTTAAGATGATCGCCTTCCGAGATTATCTCTACTGCAAATTTACAAACGCGTAAAAATTTACAACTATTATAGTGTCGCCTGAAGGACGAGATTAGTCTAAAATAAAAAATCAATTGTTAAATGTAAGTCGTATAGGAAGTCTATCAATTTCTCGTTGCAATATGTTTGTTTAAAGTAAGATTTCTTAATCAATATTTAAAAAAAAACTTCTTATTTTGTTTTTTCTACTTCTTAATCAAATCTTATCTTTGTGTAAATTGTACAGCGGCGTGTATTTTATTTAAACTGGGCAGTGTCGATGTTGTTATATGTATCGTTCGTGTTCATGTCGTTCCTTCCCAGGCATGATATATTGCTACATTATTGCAAACCACGTTGCAACGTTGTTGCAATATTGCTGCAATATTTCATGCTGTCTGAGTTATTTCTTATGATTTCTTATTTCTTACCTGCACGCCTAACCCTATGTCTCCGCTTAAAAAATTTTTGTGCATAGCAGAATAATTTAGTGGAGACCTTGAAGAATATGTTTTAATAGAATTTTTCGAGCACTTTAAGAGCCTCAAAATCAAGTCGGACACCCGAAAGTTCATTTCGTTTTCTATATACAATTGTAAATTCAAGTGTGTTTGTTTTTTTATTCCTCATATTACAATTTTTCGATTACATAGACTATTATCACAGTTATCATTAGGGTAATAAATAAAGATGTTGTAAGCCTGTAAAGCATGATGATGAAAAACATAAAATAGAAGATTATACTGTATCTTCGCACTTTTTGTTTGAAAAATCCCAATTATGAAAAATTTTGAATTTTCACTAATTCATATAACCAGTTTCTTATTTACAATATGTTATATGTAAAGCATGAATACACAATGTTAAAATATTTTATGAACAATATGAGTAAAAATAATTAAATAAAACGTTTCACTCATATTAAAAAATAAATACTCCCTTTAAGCTTCACATTCAAAATTTTTTATTTCTGAAATTTCTAAATTACCATTTGACCAACTTTATCAAAATTACGAGGTCAAATTTATCGTAATTTGATTATTGAGTAATTTACCATTAGACCGGGTCATTTTTATCTCTACCTATTGTTGACTTTAACATGTTCTGAACAGGTTTATAGAATATTCTTTATGCACCAAGGTATTCTGTAGATACATATGGATAATTCTTGGAGAATATTCTCGAAAAAAGTTTGACGCTATAAAATATTTGTAAAATATTTTTTGTTAACTGCGCTGATTCCCGAGTCGCTTTTTGCAAGCAGGAGACTTGATCGAGCACAACGCGATCTAGTTAGGGCCGGAAGGGTGATTTATCAAACGGCCGCATCATTACGCGCAAAAGGGACACGGCGGTGCCGCCGTGATCCATCGTCTTTCTATCGGGAAGAAGAATACGTATTAATTTATATCTGCATGCGCGGCTACTATTGTCATGTTAATCGGGTCTCCATGTATTAGCACCGAACTTTTTACTGATGCGTGCATGCGTGCGTGCGTGCGTGCGGTTGGCTCTTCCTTGCGCCGCACATGCCCAACCCAGAGACAGAGCCAGTAGGGATTTGGGAAACTCGGGCAGAAGGGCTTTCCAGGATGAACTTGGCCTCGGGCCATTTCGCGATGGGCAAATTTACGAATCGCTTCGATCGTGAGCATATAATAGATGCTACGTAGAAGATGATGTTAAATCGAAAATCGAGTTACGTCGCTATCTCAATTTTCAGTCCAAAGACCCGATTAGACTGGTCCTGTCCGTGAGACGTGTTCGCTTTCCTACGACGATCGCGTCGAGTTGAAATACTTGGAACGCGAGATTCGAATTCTCGTGTAGCTTAACGTCTAGCTTAACTAAAGCGGTAATCTAGAAAAAATGATGAATATACCCGCAGCGAGTGCGCGCGGTATCCGTTGAAAAAAAATTATGCCCGTATCTGCGTCCCAGTGCGTGAACACCTCCGGGATAAGCATCTCGCTGTACCCTCATGAGGAGAGTCGGCAACGGTGCCGCGTGGCACGAGGATCGAGATTTTCACGCCAAGGGAAATACGGTGGCATTATCGCGGTGTAACACATTTCGGCGTGTCCCGGAGCCCCAAACGCAGCCAGGGTCGAATCCCTGCTCCATTTGCCACATCCACGCGTTACACGTTACCGCGTTACCGCGCGTGACTTGTCGGCTTCCGAAATCGCTCGCGCTCAGAGGGGGTGGAAGGTGAGAAATTCGCGGGAAGGGTTACCGCCGGGGTTGCGTCTCGCCCCGGGGGCCCGAAAAGTCGTTGATATCGAATCCGAGAGGTCGCTGAAATAAATCGTTAGCCCTCGAGATAGGCGGGGGGAAGGGGAGGGGGAGAGAAAGGAGCTTTCCGAGGGTCGCGATTGGTTGCTCGAGGGATAAAAGTACCCGAGGCCTAGCTACGTTTTTACGAGCTCTCTCGTTTTTTTTTTTTTTATGACTCCCGGAAAAGGAACCGAGTAGCTCGCAAATTGGAGCGTAATTCCATGATGAGGTATATGAGCGAAACGGAGTAATACCGGATTATATTAGAATTTCGTTGATCCGCGGGATAGGGAAGGGATTCACATTAATTTTGCGTCCCTTGTCGTGACGTAATTTATGGAATACAGACTTAATGAGTTTTTCTAATTAATTAGTTATACAATTGATGGAGCAATGCTCGGCGAGTAATCACGATAGTTTTTCGAAAAGGCACGTGCCCGCGCGTCTCAGGTTCCGCGCAGATCCTTACGCGGATCCGCGACTTTCCTCGGCGGTGCACCCCGCGAAAGTTGCGGTGACCGAAGGAAGGTTGGCGAGACCACCCGGAACGAAGAAAGAAGGAAGCTGCTCGAGCGTAGTCGCACCATCGCCTCCATCATCCCCTCTGGCGCTCGCTCGCTCGTTCGTTCGTTCGCTCGTTCGTCCGTTTGCGAGGGGTTGCGATTGCGCACATTCCAACCCCATCCGCAGACTCCTCCCCGTACCCTTCTCCCCTTGTCAATCCCCATGGCACACGTGCATCGGTCGGAGCCCGCTCGGCGAGGCCCAACGAGATCGCGCGGTTCCCTCCCTCTCGCGTTCTCTCTTTCTCTCTCTCTCTCTCTCTCTCTCCCGTCGTGTATTCTCCCCGCTGTTCCTCACACCCCGCCGATGGTGCTGGTCCTGAGACCGAGTCCTGGGTTCCTGGCATGGCGGGCTAGGCGGGATGACAGCCGACAAGTGCCGAGCGTGGCCGAATCGCGCGCGAGACGAGCGGACCAAAACGAGCGAGGCAGCTGTAAACGGGCGAGCGAGCGAGCGAGTCCGCGTGCGGACAACAAAGACTACCCACTACTATCACTACTACTACTACTACTGCTGCTGCTGCTACCACTAGTATCGCCACCACCACCATCACCGCCGCTACCACTAATCGAAGAGAGCCACAGTGGTGGAGAGTGCCACAGTGGGCGTGCGACGTACGGGACAGCCCGCGAAAACCAAAGGTAGATACAGTTTCGTTCGTATCGTCGCGGGCCAACGAGCCGAACGAGCGGCCGGCCGGCGCGTCGTCGTCGTCGTCGTACGTGTTGTATCTCATATTCAATGTGCGACGCCCAGCATACACGGTATGAAGGTGTGCGTCTTTGCATGAGAGTATGTATGTGTGTGTGTGAGAGGGAGAGAGAGTGAGAAAGGAAGGGGAGAGGGGGCGGGAGAGGAGAGGGAGAGAATCGTCGTGCGTATAGAATTAGGAAGTAAAGCGGCGCGAATGGTGGTGTGCGGAACGATAGCTTCACGATCCTGCCGAAGGACAAAGGAAACACATGAAAGGGAAAAAGAGATTTTTATTTAGGCCAGCCGCGGAATATCTAGGAAATTTTCCGTGAAAAATACGAATCTTCGCGGTTGCAAATCTGCGGTTCAGTTTTTTAAATTAGAAAGATAGATAAGAGAGCCGCACGGATTCGCGACCAGTTCACGTCGATGGATCACACGTTCGGATGGAAGATGCATTCACGAATTTCGGAGTATAGTGCGCGAAGTGTCCGACCGCACGATCGCGCGAATCAGAAAATATAATGAGAAAGAGAAGGAACACGGAATCGCTTTCTTTTTCGTTGACCAATTTTGACTTTGCTCGCCGCCTGCAAAGAGAGAAAGAGAGAGAGAGAGAGAGACAAACGGCAGTGCGTGGAGTAGAAAAAAAGAATAAAGTGCGAAGTGTTTGCGAGAGGTGTGGCGACCAATTTTTCGTAAGTAAATATCGTAGTTCTCGTGTGCTGCTTGTGTGTGCGATCGTAAGCGATTCAAATTGAATTTTCCTCCGCGTCAAGGTGATAAAATGAATCGAAAACCATTTTGGACTCCGGAGTATCGTAACTTCCGCGAGACAAAGTCGGTTTGGTAATTTTTCGATAAAAGTAATTTTCCGCATCCAAGTATATCTCGGGGAGAGCAACGCGGAAGCCGCCGCGCCGGGCCCGCCGCGGCGCCGCCGCGGCGTTTTCTGGCTCCAGGTCCTTTCCGTGGTGCGCGGATCGCCTTCTCCACGGCATCAAATCCACCACCCGTCGCCGCACCATTACCACCGCCAGTGGCATCGCAGCAACCACCACTACCGCCGCGACGACCACCACCACTGTCGTCGTCGCCGCCGCCGCCGCCGCCGCCGCCGCCGCCGCTGCCGCCGTCAACGCCTCCTGTTGTACTAGCCGGCGGCGGTTCACGGTAGTGTCCTCGAACACGGCATGCACGTATCGTGCTGCGAAAGTTGTACGAGTCTCGCGGTGCGCCAAACGAGAAACGTGTTCGTGTGCCGACGCCGACGTCGGCGTCGCCGTCGAGACGTGTGAGAAACGGGACAACGACGAGACTGGCGCGCGTTCCTCCCCGAGAGAATCCGCTCCCTCCTAGGCTCGACTTACGCACCGCAGCGCGTGTGTGTGGGAAAACAGGTTCTTAGCAATACTCCGCTTCCGTCAGCGGGATTTTACCCGCGCAAACGGACCGACCGATCCCGCGACCGTAACGTCATTTTTTCGCACACTTTTAATTTGGTTTTCATCTTTCACCTTGCACTTTTGTAACGTCGTCGAACCGCTCGTTGGATGTGTCACCACCCGTTGCGTTGCAGTGCGAACCTTATAGTTTTTCGAATTCGGATCGATCGAATATGTTTAACCGGAAAGAGTATGCGCGAATCGGCTTCCGTGTGCTGTTCTGTTTACGGGACATCGGAATCATCTCAAGTGGAGCATTACTATCGTGGATAATGGCGGCGAACAGTTTTTCATTTGTCACAACTGTCAACAGCGAAAGGCGAGAATAGAATTTGTCATTGTCAACGGTAACGATATCTGTGAGAGCCGATTGATGTTATCAGCTTTTAAATTAAAGATCGTCTATGCGGACGAGCGGAGCGCAGCTCGTAGAGATATAGAACATATCGAATTACGGCAAATCTGCTGGCAAGTTTTCCCCCGACCGGGGGAAGAAGGTACATATCGGGAAAGACTTGTTTCGGAAGCGCGGGACGCCAACGCGAGTCGTTCGAAAACTTCGAAGCCGCGCCAATTCAACCAACCAACCAACCAACCTGCTGCAGTAGTTCCTTTTCGCGATTCCGAGTGCCCGGATGGAAGAAGAAGGATTTTCATTTGTTCTTCCCACTGTGGTGGAACGAACGAACGAGGAATGGAACGGATGAACGCGCTTTGCTCGTTTTAATCCTCGTAACACGCGGTTTCGTCAATGGATTAGTTCTCTTGGTGTCATGTGTGCATTACGCAAGAAGATTCTGAAATAACGTACATGAAAGAAAGCTAATGTATTTAAATAAGCCGCAAAATGTGTGCCGCTGTCAGCAGGTTTGTCAATCCGCGACGTCCGTTTTATTTCATAATAAAATCCCAAGATCCTCGAGTAATCGGATCGTATCTCAAAACGATGTTCCCAATCGCGTCAATGTCGAAGCACCTTTCGTACAATTTTTTCGATCACAGATTCGTGTATTGCGATACACATTTCGTTCTCAATTATCGCTGTGCGAGACATTAATTTTTCATTGAGAAAAGAAAAAGAAAGAGAGTCACGGCGGTCGTCGGTCGCCTCGTATTTAGCCGTGTAATATTTTTTTTTACGCAGCACTCTTTTCCGAAGCCTGTGCGTGGGCTCGGACGTCGTTGCGCGCATTAATCCGTGGTTTAGCGAACCAATTTAAATATCAGCGTCGCGCTCGACGCAATTTTATATCATTTCCGATATCGCGCGCCTGTGTGGGTGGGTTTAACGCTGCGAAAGCCCTCCTGCCGCCCTCCCTGCGCTGGCTGGCCCCCGCGCCCCCTTGCCCCCGCGCAGCCTTCGTTCGTCCCCCTACCCTTAACACGAACCGTTACGCATCTACACCAGATATGCGTGTTTTACGATGCGTGTCGTCGCATACATCACCGTGGTGTCGTCTTCTTCATCCTCGTCGCCGTCGTCCTCGTCGTCGCCGTCCTCGTCGTCGTGATCGTCATCGTCGCCGTCGTACTTCTCCTCGTCACCGCCGTTTGTAAACGAGCGTGTGACCGGCTCTCGTACGCGCGATGCTCGTAACGTCGTCACGACGTACTTTGCGGTATCTTGCGAGAGAAAGAAAGAAAGAGAGAGAGAGAGAGAAGGCGCGCGTGTGCGCATGTGCATCCACAGGGTGGCGCGTCCTCGTTTTTGAAACGCCGTTCAATCGGCGCCGACGTCGCCGGTAACGTGGACGCCTTTTGTTTCTGGCGCATCGGAATTGGATCGGTTCGGATTTCATCGAAATGTTTCTCGGTTGAGACTCGGGCTGCCGCCTAAGTCCTTCCCGTTCTCCTCTTTTTCTCCCGTGGGGCCGGCGGACGGGCCGGCGCGGCGAACACGCGGGACACCCGATATATGTGCACATACGAGGAGCGCGCAGCCGGCCGGCCGGCGAGCGTGCGTGCGCTGGCGCGCGCGAATCGTGCGCGGCCGAATGCGTCGCGTATGCGTGCGCGCCCGTCAAACACAACACTTTTTGACCGACCGCGACCGATTTCTTTTTCCGTCACCCGCCGCGGAAAGGGCGAGAGAGAGAGAGAGAGAGAGAGATCCGGAGCGCCGCGAGTTACCGCGACGGTACCGTACGCAAAACCGTACAGCAACAAGTGACCTCGACGTCGGTTGGCAACCGGGTGGACGCGATTCCAAGTGCCGGTCCTCCCACCCCCGTGTGGTTCGCCCGCCTTGGCCGCTCGTCTGCCTGTGTGCCTGCCTGCTCCTCCGCCAGCGGGGTGATCCCTCCGATGTTCGCGCGGCTTCTTTGTTTTCGCGATGCATCCGTTCGGACGAGATCCGCGAGCGCGGTCGTGAGAACCGATGAGCGACCCTGAGGACGGCGGGAGGAAGGAAGGAAGGATCCGTTTGGGTTCGCCAAGTGTCGCGAGGAAGCGTCGAGTCTGGTAAAAATAATTACGCGGAAGCGTAATCCCTTCTCTCTTTTCCGCCCCTCTGACCTCGATTATCGCGCTCGCGGCTGAACGGTGTAGAAGGACCAAAGAGTGTCAGCCAGGCGAGCATGGCGAGCATGCATCGTGACCCGGTCCTTCGAGAGATCGCCGCGCCGCGCCACGCCGCGCGTCGCGTCGCATCGCGTCGCATAGCCTCTGTGTCTTGGCGGCAGGCCGAGAGAAGAGTGTCATTGAAGAGCGGGACACGACGGAAGGCTAGAAGACGACGTGCGAGCCGCGTGCGAGCGCGTACGAGCGATTCCCGGTTCTCCGCTACCGACGAACGCTCCAATGTCGCTACCAATAGCGTCCTACACCCATTGTGTCATCGTCTCACCCGTTGCCGATCATCCGGCGCCGACGGTGCGCCGGTGCAGTCGTCATTAAACAGCCGTCCGCGACTCTGAGGGAATCGGACGAGTCGAAATCTAATAATAAACGCATCTCCTTCCGTCCGTTTCCGTCGCTTCAGGGAGTTCCGGAGCAGCGGCTAAGGCCCGAAGAGAAGGAAGAGGGCAAAAATGAGCGCCGCTCGCGCTCCGGCGACCGCGAGCAAAAAAATAAGGGGGGGGAGGGGGTGCGGGGAGGGGGAGCTTCGGGTACACTTTCGCCGACCTCGCGCGCGAGCCGGCCGAGCTCTTCGGCTCTCTCGCGACAAAGGCCGCTTGATTCAAGGTCCCACGGATGTGCACGCGCACACGCACCGGGCTCGTCGCGTATACGCGCGGCCCGTTCGTCCACGCTGCATCGGGACTGCTCTCGGGATTTGAGATTTCTTCCACGGTATCGGCCTTTTTTCTTAATCATCGTGCACGATTGAGTCTCTCGAACTCGCGCTAAATCGCCTTGACGAAATCGTTCGATAATATTTTCGAACGAAATTTAGCAAAACTCTTCTACTGTCTACTCCGCTTTTTCTCTCTCAAGAGCGATGGTTGGTTCGTTCGAGAGTAGTATTATTCTCTATGATAGTAATTTTCTTCGACTCGATTTTGCGGCGCAGATTAAAAATGAAAAGAAAGCAAACGGCTAGCGATCGTCTGGATTCTCCGAAAAATTCGAATTCTTCTTCTCCCGTGTGCGTTAATCCGCTTTCTCGCGATGGCATCGCGCTAATTTCGGCATTACGCTCCGGCAAAAATGGCGCGCACTTCGTTTTACCCCTTTTTCTTCCCGATGCACGACAAACAGCACGATCTTCTCTCGTATTCTCAAAAGCTAGTTCCAAGTTCGGCAACAAGAGTGTTGTGCGATAGAACTCTTGCTATTTGCGAACAATTACGGTATCTTTGGATTTGATTTACGTGTCTCTTTGTCTTACGTATTCTTGGTATATGCGAATTTTTTTGGTTTATTATGCGCTCGGCAATCTGGAGCGTTCAATTCGCAAGTTAAAATTATCCAACGCGGAGTTCGGAAATCGTCCTTTCAGTGGCGCGTCGGAATCAATTCCTTGCGTCGTTTCGACAGCGAGGAATTCATCGCGAATTACTCAACTTCGCAAATCGACGAGCGAGTACGATTTTTCTCGGCGACGTTTGCGTTAGCGGCGCACGGCTAATATTAATTCCAAGCGTGTGGAATCTCCGGGTCTCTATGGCAGCTGGTTTATATGCGCTTCTCGGAATTTGCGTCCTGCGCTTCGCCGCGGACGGAAGAATCCGCGAACGACTCGTTCTCTACACCGACTGTACGGAGTGTCCCAAAAAAGGTGTCCCTCAATGCCTACATTTCGTTCTGGGAGGGGGGGAGGGGATTTTATACATCCTTTGTTAAAAGTCTCATCCAAAATGCGTTTATTACACAACACAATCCCGAGTTTATCGTTAGAGACGATGAAAGAGAGAAAATTATGAGTGTAGAACTTTTCCTTTTTTTAAGCAAAAATTGTTACGAGGAAAAGAAATAGTATTCATTCTCGTGCGCCTTGTACCATTTGCTTTAGACCGTGAATCGACAGATCGTAATTTTGTACTCGAATAGTTGATTGATTGAATTTTTGCGAATCAGTGTTCGTCGCAGGAAAACGAAGAAATCGTGATGAAAATCCAACGATCTCGGTGTACATTCTTTTAAATCACCCTATAGAGTGGGCGACGGTGAGATTGAATTTTTGTGCCTGCACCGACTACACTCGGTTCGACGAAAGTGCACTCTAACGGGTGTCAAATTATTTTTACGCGCGCAGTAAGAAATAAAGAATTTCTTTTATCCTTTCAGTTAATCACAAATTGATTTCTCTATTTTTCTAATTCAAGCAGATTTCAATTAAATATATATTCAACGATCCATTAGAAGCATTAGACATTAGAGACGAATTTTCAAATTCTTTCAATGAAAAATAAAGATATCTTCATTTCACAATGAGTTTTTTCCCTCCTACATAATTATGGAGGTTTACGGAAAAGACGAGTGTCTTAAATTTATCTTTATCTCAATAGCTCGGCTTGTGTAAAGCTGTCCGTCAGTTTGAACAAAGAATAATACGCCGCTATCCAGAATTTATGCGCGCACTATCGGCACGTCGAGATTCGCGACCTTTAAAGACTAAAGTTCGCGATATTCAGTGTATACCAAGATTTATGGACATTAGCAAAGTTCAATTGCTGAGCCCTCCGAAGGGTCCTCCCGCGAAATGCATGCAACTAGTCCGATCATTAAAATCCGCATAAACAGCGTTCATTAATTATTGATTCCGCAATAACATTGCGCACATTAATTTTAAACGTTTACGTAAGCGCGTATGTTGATCGCAAGAATAAATTAAAAAGCTGAATTGCAAATTGCGAAAAGTTGAAAAATGGATGGCTGCAGTAATTAAAATTACAATAATTAACATTGATCTCGAAGTGAGGTTTTAAATCTTACGCATTAATAAACGTGCGTGTGCGTGCGTGCGTGCGTGCGTGCGTGCGTGCGTGCGTGCGTGCGTGCGCGCGTGTGTGTGTGTGTGCGTGTGTGAGCGCGCGGGCGCGCGCGCTTGTGCAAAGTAAACGGTATCACTCGCGTGCAGCGCGAAATAGTGGAAGCATCTCCGCAAGGTCGAGCCGCGAGCGAAAGTGCTGGCCAAACGACAGTGCAAGTTTCCAGCGATAGCGAAAGCACCGGGCGGTCACAGCTGTAAAGCTATTAGAGTTCGAGGGCGGAAAACGGGACGGCGCGGAGCGAGGGATGGAAAAGCAACCGCTACATAGCGGGAGCTATCGCCGCCTATATATCTGCGTGCTTCGCGAAAGCCACGCTTACAGTCGCACGCGCACGTTACCTGGATTACATACAGGGTAGTGGAACAGAGAGAGACGAACCTATTTTCAACAAATCTCCCGTCTACCGTACCGCCAAGCAGAGGCTGACCGTAATGATGCCCCTTTGTAATTTTGTTTCATTCGACATTTTGTTGCATCTCCCACTTTTGTTCGTTCGTACAACAAGTTATGCGTCTGAAGTTAAATTATACGCGAGTAACACAGATCCGTGCTGTTTTCGCCACCCTGTGGCAGAGTTTGTGCCGTACACGCGCGCGCGCGCGTGTGTGTGTATGGGTGTGAGAGAGAATGAGTGAGTGAATGAGACAGACGGAGAGAGAAGAGCGGGAGGAGACGGATAGGAGAAAGAGAAGCAGCGAGAGAACGAGAGAATAAACATCGATCGATATTTCGCGAAGGGCTAGCAGCCCGATTTTAACGACGGCGACGAAACTCTCGCGACTGCGAACAACTGTTTAGAGCGTTTAGACTTAACGATCAAGTCTGCCCACCAATTCTCGATAGTCTAAATATTTATTTTTCCGAGATTTATCACACGCAGAGATCAAACGGATCGATACACTTTTTTTATTTAGAAAATTTTTTTTCCAAATAATTTTTTTCCGAAATTGTCAACTTTGTCGAAAAAAAAAAAAAAAAAAATCTTTGTCGAAAGTGGTGCGTCAGTCTCTTCTGTCCTCGATCGGTTTGCTCCACTCGGAATGATGCGACGAGTTCAAAGCCATCGTCGGACTTCTAAGCAACGTGAATGAAACGGCTAGGCGCAACGTGCGCGAGTATCAAAGCGAGCGTACGAGTTGGTGTGCGAATACCAACGCTGAACGTAATAGTAGCCTTGGCTTAGCTATGGTCACGTTATAAGCAACGTCTGTGACACATTCTCGCATAGTCCCGCGTCACGTGCGCGGCTCCCGCTCGCGTGATGTATAACGTATTCGCTGATCCGCGCTTGGAGTTTTATTTTTTTCGTTCATTTTCCACCCTCCGATGTAAACGCGTACGAGTCGCGCTTTACGCGAATCAGTTTAAGCTCCGTCACCGCGATCGAGCAATCGTTTTACCGCACCGGGGAAAATATTCACCCTCTCGCCGTATAAAAATGGCACGAACATCGCTGATGGACAAATACCTCTGCTTTCTGTTTCAGATCGTACAAATCAACCGCCTTCTAACAAGCCACATTAACCTCAAGTGATTTCTATTTTCTTACGAAACGCGAAAGAAATATGTAATTAGTATGTTTATATCGATTTAAAGAAAGAACACACAAAAAATAAAGAAGATATCCCAAGAGCTTAGGTTCAGAAGAAGACAAAAGATAGAGCTATATTAGCTAATAAGTGTACAAAGTATATCTAACTAAAGGAGGAAGACAAGAAACAGATAAAAACAAACAAATAAATAAACAAGTCCGCCAGTGCCAAATTGAGAAAGAAAGCAAAGTGAAAGTGATCGTAACAGAGAGAGAGAGCGCGAGAGAGAGAGAGAGAGTAGAGTAAAATAGAGTAAGATTTATTTTACCTTGGAATATAAAAGTAGAAAAAAAAAAAATCTTTTAGGCACAAACACATACAGTGTTATCTACAAATTTCATAAGAATAAACGCGATCAAGTGCAAACAACGTACAACATTTTAATTAAAACGAGAAGGAAGGAAGGAAGGAAGGAAGACAGAACGACAGAGTAACACAGTACGAGAGCAGGACCGTAAACCAAAGAATCTACCATTTTTTCTATTAATCACTCATCGAATAATCTCTCGTCAAGTGAAATAATAGTGAGACACACACCGATTCCTTCGTCAGAGCCAGATTAATTAAGCGAGCCGGCATACAATTTTGTAGAGGTTTATAGAAATAGCCATAAAATATAAGTGCATTTTTTAAACTGGACGTGTCACGTGACAGATTTTCGCCAAGCGAAAGGAAGAAGAAGCAGACAAAGGGAGAAATCAACCGGATTCGCTTGAACACTCCCAGAGCAACCGATCTACTTCAGTTCGTAGCCTAAACCTGTTGAGTACAAAACGATACAGAGTTAAAGATATAGATAGACAGAAGCGAAGGGGGGGAGAGAGAGAGAGAGAGAGAGAAGCAGAGCGAAAAGCCGAGTGTGAGAAAAAGGACGAGAGCGTAATATTGAAGAATAGTAGACAATTACCCGGAAGATTACGTGCTACCGAAAGACACGGGTCAATCCGGATGCCAATCCACAGACGACACTCCGTCGTCATCAGACCTCTAGGCTCCGACTTGACAAATTAACGAGGAATCAAAGTGAGATCGGTCGATCGAGAAAGGCGCCAATGTCACGTACAAGAATTTCATTGATCATCCGCTCGAAGAAGACCAGATAATCTCAAGCCTTCAGATTTGGAACAAAGGA